>NW_027314811.1:7500-267067 GCF_023375885.2 Dermacentor andersoni
AGAAAACTTCATCCGCGTCTACCAAAAGATGCATGTCCATGCTTAAAACGCGTTTTCGCACAAATCCGTGCGCGGGTGCTAAAAAGAGCAGCATCGGCATGCTTAGCACGTCGTTTGGTAGAAATCCACGTGCGCGTTCTGATAAAAGCACCATTTGCATGCACATCTTCTGGTTTTGCAGAAAACTTCATCCGCGTCTACCAAAAGATGCATGTGCATGCTTAAAACGCGTTTTCGCACAAATCCGTGCGCGGGTGCTAAAAAGAGCAGCATCGGCATGCTTAGCACGTCGTTTGGTAGAAAGCCACGTGCGCGTTCTGCCAAAAGCACCATTTGCATACACATCTTGTGGTTTTGCAGAAAACTTCATCCGCGTCTACCAAAAGATGCATGTGCATGCTTAAAACGCGTTTTCGCACAAATCCGTGCGCGGGTGCTAAAAAGAGCAGCATCGGCATGCTTAGCACGTCGTCTGGTAAAAATCCACGTGCGCGTTCTGCAATAAGCACCATTTGCATGCACATCTTGTGGTTTTGCAGAAAACTTCATCCGCGTCTACCAAAAGATGCATGTGCATGCTTAAAACGCGTTTTCACACAAATCCGCGCGCGGGTGCTAAAAAGAGCAGCATCGGCATGCTTAGCACGTCGTTTGGTAGAAATCCACGTGCGCGTTCTGCCAAAAGCACCATTTGCATGCACATCTTGTGGTTTTGCAGAAAACTTCATCCGCGTCTACCAAAAGATGCATGTGCATGCTTAAAACGCGTTTTCGCACAAATCCGTGCGCGGGTGCTAAAAAGAGCAGCATCGGCATGCTTAGCACGTCGTTTGGTAGAAATCCACGTGCGCGTTCTGCCAAAAACACACGCGAGACAGATCATCTTGTGGTTTTGCAGAAAACTTCATCCGCGTCTACCAAAAGATGCATGTGCATGCTTAAAACGCGTTTTCGCACAAATCCGTGCGCGGGTGCTAAAAAGAGCAGCATCGGCATGCTTAGCACGTCGTTTGGTAGAAATCCACGTGCGCGTTCTGCCAAAAGCACCATTTGCATGCACATCTTGTGGTTTTGCAGAAAACTTCATCCGCGTCTACCAAAAGATGCATGTGCATGCTTAAAACGCGTTTTCGCACAAATCCGTGCGCGGGTGCTAAAAAGAGCAGCATCGGCATGCTTAGCACGTCGTTTGGTAGAAATCCACGTGCGCGTTCTGCAAAAAGCACCATTTGCATGCACATCTTGTGGTTTTGCAGAAAACTTCATCCGCGTCTACCAAAAGATGCATGTGCATGCTTAAAACGCGTTTTCGCACAAATGCGTGCGCGGGTGCTAAAAAGAGCAGCCATCGGCATGCTTAGCACGTCGTTTGGTAGAAATCCACGTGCGCGTTCTGCCAAAAGCACCATTTGCATGCACATCTTGTGGTTTTGCAGAAAACTTCATCCGCGTCTACCAAAAGATGCATGTGCATGCTTAAAACGCGTTTTCGCACAAATCCGTGCGCGGGTGCTAAAAAGAGCAGCATCGGCATGCTTAGCACGTCGTTTGGTAGAAATCCACGTGCGCGTTCTGCCAAAAGCACCATTTGCATGCACATCTTGTGGTTTTGCAGAAAACTTCATCCGCGTCTACCAAAAGATGCATGTGCATGCTTAAAACGCGTTTTCGCACAAATCCGTGCGCGGGTGCTAAAAAGAGCAGCATCGGCATGCTTAGCACGTCGTTTGGTAGAAATCCACGTGCGCGTTCTGCCAAAAGCACCATTTGCATGCACATCTTGTGGTTTTGCAGAAAACTTCATCCGCGTCTACCAAAAGATGCATGTGCATGCTTAAAACGCGTTTTCGCACAAATCCGTGCGCGGGTGCTTAAAAGAGCAGCATCGGCATGCTTAGCACTTCGTTTGGTAGAAATCCACGTGCGCGTTCTGCCAAAAGCACCATTTGCACGCACATCTTGTGGTTTTGCAGAAAACTTCATCCGCGTCTACCAAAAGATGCATGTGCATGCTTAAAACGCGTTTTCGCACAAATGCGTGCGCGGGTGCTAAAAAGAGCAGCATCGGCATGCTTAGCACGTCGTTTGGTAGAAATCCACGTGCGCGTTCTGCCAAAAGCACCATTTGCATGCACATGTTGTGGTTTTGCAGAAAACTTCATCCGCGTCTACCAAAAGATGCATGTGCATGCTTAAAACGCGTTTTCGCACAAATCCGCGCGCGGGTGCTAAAAAGAGCAGCATCGGCATGCTTAGCACGTCGTTTGGTAGAAATCCACGTGCGCGTTCTGCCAAAAGCACCATTTGCATGCACATCTTGTGGTTTTGCAGAAAACTTCATCCGCGTCTACCAAAAGATGCATGTGCATGCTTAAAACGCGTTTTCGCACAAATCCGTGCGCGGGTGCTAAAAAGAGCAGCATCGGCATGCTTAGCACGTCGTTTGCTAGAAATCCACGTGCGCGTCTGCCAAAAGCACCATTTGCATGCACATCTTGTGGTTTTGCAGAAAACTTCATCCGCGTCTACCAAAAGATGCATGTGCATGCTTAAAACGCGTTTTCGCACAAATCCGTGCGCGGGTGCTAAAAAGAGCAGCATCGGCATGCTTAGCACGTCGTTTGGTAGAAATCCACGTGCGCGTTCTGCCAAAAGCACCATTTGCATGCACCTCTTGTGGTTTTGCAGAAAACTTCATCCGCGTCTACCAAAAGATGCATGTGCATGCTTAAAACGCGTTTTCGCACAAATCCGTGCGCGGGTGCTAAAAAGAGCAGCATCGGCATGCTTAGCAGGTCGTTTGGTAGAATTCCACGTGCGCGTTCTGCCAAAAGCACCATTTGCACGCACATCTTGTGGTTTTGCAGAAAACTTCATCCGCGTCTACCAAAAGATGCATGTGCATGCTTAAAACGCGTTTTCGCACAAATGCGTGCGCGGGTGCTAAAAAGAGCACGTCATTTGGTAGAAATCCACGTGCGCGTTCTGCCAAAAGCACCATTTGCATGCACATATTGTGGTTTTGCAGAAAACTTCATCCGCGTCTACCAAAAGATGCATGTGCATGCTTAAAACGCGTTTTTGCACAAATCTGTGCGCGGGTGCTAAAGAGAGCAGCATCGGCGTGCTTAGCACGTCGTTTGGTAGAAATTCACGTACGCGTTCTGCCAAAAGCACCATTTGCATGCACATCTTGTGGTTTTGCAGAAAACTTCATCCGCGTCTACCAAAAGATGCATGTGCATGCTTAAAACGCGTTTTCGCACAAATCCGTGCGCGGGTGCTAAAAAGAGCAGCATCGGCATGCTTAGCACGTCGTTTGGTAGAAATCCACGTGCGCGTTCTGCCAAAAGCACCATTTGCATGCACATCTTGTGGTTTTGCAGAAAACTTTATCCGCGTCTACCAAAAGATGCATGTGCATGCTTAAAACGCGTTTTCGCACAAATCCGTGCGCGGGTGCTAAAAAGAGCAGCATCGGCATGCTTAGCACGTCGTTTGGTAGAAATCCACGTGCGCGTTCTGCCAAAAGCACCATTTGCATGCAGATCTTGTGGTTTTGCAGAAAACTTCATCCGCGTCTACCAAAAGATGCATGTGCATGCTTAAAACGCGTTTTCGCACAAATCCGCGCGCGGGTGCTAAAAAGAGCAGCATCGGCATGCTTAGCACGTCGTTTGGTAGAAATCCACGTGCGCGTTCTGCCAAAAGCACCATTTGCATGCACATCTTGTGGTTTTGCAGAAAACTTCATCCGCGTCTACCAAAAGATGCATGTGCATGCTTAAAACGCGTTTTCGCACAAATCTGCGCGCGGGTGCTAAAAAGAGCAGCATCGGCATGCTTAGCACGTCGTTTGGTAGAAATCCACGTGCGCGTTCTGCCAAAAGCACCATTTGCATGCACATCTTGTGGTTTTGCAGAAAACTTCATCCGCGTCTACCAAAAGATGCATGTGCATGCTTAAAACGCCTTTTCGCACAAATCCGTGCGCGGGTGCTAAAAAGAGCAGCATCGGCATGCTTAGCACGTCGTTTGGTAGAAATCCACGTGCGCGTTCTGCCAAAAGCACCATTTGCATGGACATCTTGTGGTTTTGCAGAAAACTTCATCCGCGTCTACCAAAAGATGCATGTGCAAGCTTAAAACGCGTTTTCGCACAAATCCGTGCGCGGGTGCTAAAAAGAGCAGCATCGGCATGCTTAGCACGTCGTTTGGTAGAAATCCACGTGCGCGTTCTGCCAAAAGCACCATTTGCATGCACATCTTGTGGTTTTGCAGAAAACTTCATCCGCGTCTACCAAAAGATGCATGTCCATGCTTAAAACGCGTTTTCGCACAAATCCGTGCGCGGGTGCTAAAAAGAGCAGCATCGGTATGCTTAGCATGTTGTTTGGTAGAAATCCACGTGCGCGTTCTGCCAAAAGCACCATTTGCATGCACATCTTCTGGTTTTGCAGAAAACTTCATCCGCGTCTACCAAAAGATGCATGTGCATGCTTAAAACGCGTTTTCGCACAAATCCGTGCGCGGGTGCTAAAAAGAGCAGCATCGGCATGGTTAGCACGTCGTTTGGTAGAAATCCACGTGCGCGTTCTGCCAAAAGCACCATTTGCATGCACATCTTGTGGTTTTGCAGAAAACTTCATCCGCGTCTACCAAAAGATGCATGTGCATGCTTAAAACGCGTTTTCGCACAAATCCGTGCGCGGGTACTAAAAAGAGTAGCATCGGCATGCTTAGCACGTCGTCTGGTAGAAATCCACGTGCGCGTTCTGCAAAAAGCACCATTTGCATGCACATCTTGTGGTTTTGCAGAAAACTTCATCCGCGTCTACCAAAAGATGCATGTGCATGCTTAAAACGCGTTTTCACACAAATCCGCGCGCGGGTGCTAAAAAGAGCAGCATCGGCATGCTTAGCACGTCGTTTGGTAGAAATCCACGTGCGCGTTCTGCCAAAAGCACCATTTGCATGCACATCTTGTGGTTTTGCAGAAAACTTCATCCGCGTCTACCAAAAGATGCATGTGCATGCTTAAAACGCGTTTTCGTACAAATCCGTGCGCGGGTGCTAAAAAGAGCAGCATCGGCATGCTTAGCACGTCGTTTGGTAGAAATCCACGTGCGCGTTCTGCCAAAAGCACCATTTGCATGCACATCTTGTGGTTTTGCAGAAAACTTCATCCGCGTCTACCAAAAGATGCATGTGCATGCTTAAAACGCGTTTTCGCACGAATCCGTGCGCGGGTGCTAAAAAGAGCAGCATCGGCATGCTTAGCACGTCGTCTGGTAGAAATCCACGTGCGCGTTCTGCAAAAAGCACCATTTGCATGCACATCTTGTGGTTTTGCAGAAAACTTCATCCGCGTCTACCAAAAGATGCATGTGCATGCTTAAAACGCGTTTTCACACAAATCCGCGCGCGGGTGCTAAAAAGAGCAGCATCGGCATGCTTAGCACGTCGTTTGGTAGAAATCCACGTGCGCGTTCTGCCAAAAGCACCATTTGCATGCACATCTTGTGGTTTTGCAGAAAACTTCATCCGCGTCTACCAAAAGATGCATGTGCATGCTTAAAACGCGTTTTCGCACAAATCCGTGCGCGGGTGCTAAAAAGAGCAGCATCGGCATGCTTAGCACGTCGTTTGGTAGAAATCCACGTGCGCGTTCTGCCAAAAGCACCATTTGCATGCACATCTTGTGGTTTTGCAGAAAACTTCATCCGCGTCTACCAAAAGATGCATGTGCATGCTTAAAACGCGTTTTCGCACAAATCCGTGCGCGGGTGCTAAAAAGAGCAGCATCGGCATGCTTAGCACGTCGTTTGGTAGAAATCCACGTGCGCGTTCTGCCAAAAGCACCATTTGCATGCACATCTTGTGGTTTTGCAGAAAACTTCATCCGCGTCTACCAAAAGATGCATGTGCATGCTTAAAACGCGTTTTCGCACAAATCCGTGCGCGGGTACTAAAAAGAGTAGCATCGGCATGCTTAGCACGTCGTCTGGTAGAAATCCACGTGCGCGTTCTGCAAAAAGCACCATTTGCATGCACATCTTGTGGTTTTGCAGAAAACTTCATCCGCGTCTACCAAAAGATGCATGTGCATGCTTAAAACGCGTTTTCACACAAATCCGTGCGCGGGTGCTAAAAAGAGCAGCATCGGCATGCTTAGCACGTCGTCTGGTAGAAATCCACGTGCGCGTTCTGCAAAAAGCACCATTTGCATGCACATCTTGTGGTTTTGCAGAAAACTTCATCCGCGTCTACCAAAAGATGCATGTGCATGCTTAAAACGCGTTTTCACACAAATCCGCGCGCGGGTGCTAAAAAGAGCAGCATCGGCATGCTTAGCACGTCGTTTGGTAGAAATCCACGTGCGCGTTCTGCCAAAAGCACCATTTGCATGCACATCTTGTGGTTTTGCAGAAAACTTCATCCGCGTCTACCAAAAGATGCATGTGCATGCTTAAAACGCGTTTTCGCACAAATCCGTGCGCGGGTGCTAAAAAGAGCAGCATCGGCATGCTTAGCACGTCGTTTGGTAGAAATCCACGTGCGCGTTCTGCCAAAAGCACCATTTGCATGCACATCTTGTGGTTTTGCAGAAAACTTCATCCGCGTCTACCAAAAGATGCATGTGCATGCTTAAAACGCGTTTTCACACAAATCCGCGCGCGGGTGCTAAAAAGAGCAGCATCGGCATGCTTAGCACGTCGTTTGGTAGAAATCCACGTGCGCGTTCTGCCAAAAGCACCATTTGCATGCACATCTTGTGGTTTTGCAGAAAACTTCATCCGCGTCTACCAAAAGATGCATGTGCATGCTTAAAACGCGTTTTCGCACAAATCCGTGCGCGGGTGCTAAAAAGAGCAGCATCGGCATGCTTAGCACGTCGTTTGGTAGAAATCCACGTGCGCGTTCTGCCAAAAGCCCCATTTGCATGCACATCTTGTGGTTTTGCAGAAAACTTCATCCGCGTCTACCAAAAGATGCATGTGCATGCTTAAAACGCGTTTTCGCACAAATCCGTGCGCGGGTGCTAAAAAGAGCAGCATCGGCATGCTTAGCACGTCGTTTGGTAGAAATCCACGTGCGCGTTCTGCCAAAAGCACCATTTGCATGCACATCTTGTGGTTTTGCAGAAAACTTCATCCGCGTCTACCAAAAGATGCATGTGCATGCTTAAAACGCGTTTTCGCACAAATCCGTGCGCGGGTGCTAAAAAGAGCAGCATCGGCATGCTTAGCACGTCGTTTGGTAGAAATCCACGTGCGCGTTCTGCAAAAAGCACCATTTGCATGCACATCTTGTGGTTTTGCAGAAAACTTCATCCGCGTCTACCAAAAGATGCATGTGCATGCTTAAAACGCGTTTTCGCACAAATGCGTGCGCGGGTGCTAAAAAGAGCAGCATCGGCATGCTTAGCACGTCGTTTGGTAGAAATCCACGTGCGCGTTCTGCCAAAAGCACCATTTGCATGCACATCTTGTGGTTTGGCAGAAAACTTCATCCGCGTCTACCAAAAGATGCATGTGCATGCTTAAAACGCGTTTTCACACAAATCCGTGCGCGGGTGCTAAAAAGAGCAGCATCGGCATGCTTAGCACGTCGTTTGGTAGAAATCCACGTGCGCGTTCTGCCAAAAGCACCATTTGCATGCACATCTTGTGGTTTTGCAGAAAACTTCATCCGCGTCTACCAAAAGATGCATGTGCATGCTTAAAACGCGTTTTCGCACAAATCTGCGCGTGGGTGCTAAAAAGAGCAGCATCGGCATGCTTAGCACGTCGTTTGGTAGAAATCCACGTGCGCGTTCTGCCAAAAGCACCATTTGCATGCACATCTTGTGGTTTTGCAGAAAACTTCATCCGCGTCTACCAAAAGATGCATGTGCATGCTTAAAACGCGTTTTCGCACAAATCTGCGCGCGGGTGCTAAAAAGAGCAGCATCGGCATGCTTAGCACGTCGTTTGGTAGAAATCCACGTGCGCGTTCTGCCAAAAGCACCATTTGCATGCACATCTTGTGGTTTTGCAGAAAACTTCATCCGCGTCTACGAAAAGATGCATGTGCATGCTTAAAACGCCTTTTCGCACAAATCCGTGCGCGGGTGCTAAAAAGAGCAGCATCGGCATGCTTAGCACGTCGTTTGGTAGAAATCCACGTGCGTTCTGCCAAAAGCACCATTTGCATGGACATCTTGTGGTTTTGCAGAAAACTTCATCCGCGTCTACCAAAAGATGCATGTGCATGCTTAAAACGCGTTTTCGCACAAATCCGTGCGCGGGTGCTAAAAAGAGCAGCATCGGCATGCTTAGCACGTCGTTTGGTAGAAATCCACGTGCGCGTTCTGCCAAAAGCACCATTTGCATGCACATCTTGTGGTTTTGCAGAAAACTTCATCCGCGTCTACCAAAAGATGCATGTCCATGCTTAAAACGCGTTTTCGCACAAATCCGTGCGCGGGTGCTAAAAAGAGCAGCATCGGTATGCTTAGCACGTTGTTTGGTAGAAATCCACGTGCGCGTTCTGCCAAAAGCACCATTTGCATGCACATCTTCTGGTTTTGCAGAAAACTTCATCCGCGTCTACCAAAAGATGCATGTGCATGCTTAAAACGCGTTTTCGCACAAATCCGTGCGCGGGTGCTAAAAAGAGCAGCATCGGCATGGTTAGCACGTCGTTTGGTAGAAATCCACGTGCGCGTTCTGCCAAAAGCACCATTTGCATGCACATCTTGTGGTTTTGCAGAAAACTTCATCCGCGTCTACCAAAAGATGCATGTGCATGCTTAAAACGCGTTTTCGCACAAATCCGTGCGCGGGTACTAAAAAGAGTAGCATCGGCATGCTTAGCACGTCGTCTGGTAGAAATCCACGTGCGCGTTCTGCAAAAAGCACCATTTGCATGCACATCTTGTGGTTTTGCAGAAAACTTCATCCGCGTCTACCAAAAGATGCATGTGCATGCTTAAAACGCGTTTTCGCACAAATCCGCGCGCGGGTGCTAAAAAGAGCAGCATCGGCATGCTTAGCACGTCGTTTGGTAGAAATCCACGTGCGCGTTCTGCCAAAAGCACCATTTGCATGCACATCTTGTGGTTTTGCAGAAAACTTCATCCGCGTCTACCAAAAGATGCATGTGCATGCTTAAAACGCGTTTTCGCACAAATCCGTGCGCGGGTGCTAAAAAGAGCAGCATCGGCATGCTTAGCACGTCGTTTGGTAGAAATCCACGTGCGCGTTCTGCCAAAAGCACCATTTGCATGCACATCTTGTGGTTTTGCAGAAAACTTCATCCGCGTCTACCAAAAGATGCATGTGCATGCTTAAAACGCGTTTTCGCACAAATCCGTGCGCGGGTACTAAAAAGAGTAGCATCGGCATGCTTAGCACGTCGTCTGGTAGAAATCCACGTGCGCGTTCTGCAAAAAGCACCATTTGCATGCACATCTTGTGGTTTTGCAGAAAACTTCATCCGCGTCTACCAAAAGATGCCTGTGCATGCTTAAAACGCGTTTTCACACAAATCCGCGCGCGGGTGCTAAAAAGAGCAGCATCGGCATGCTTAGCACGTCGTTTGGTAGAAATCCACGTGCGCGTTCTGCCAAAAGCACCATTTGCATGCACATCTTGTGGTTTTGCAGAAAACTTCATCCGCGTCTACCAAAAGATGCATGTGCATGCTTAAAACGCGTTTTCGTACAAATCCGTGCGCGGGTGCTAAAAAGAGCAGCATCGGCATGCTTAGCACGTCGTTTGGTAGAAATCCACGTGCGCGTTCTGCCAAAAGCACCATTTGCATGCACATCTTGTGGTTTTGCAGAAAACTTCATCCGCGTCTACCAAAAGATGCATGTGCATGCTTAAAACGCGTTTTCGCACGAATCCGTGCGCGGGTGCTAAAAAGAGCAGCATCGGCATGCTTAGCACGTCGTCTGGTAGAAATCCACGTGCGCGTTCTGCAAAAAGCACCATTTGCATGCACATCTTGTGGTTTTGCAGAAAACTTCATCCGCGTCTACCAAAAGATGCATGTGCATGCTTAAAACGCGTTTTCACACAAATCCGCGCGCGGGTGCTAAAAAGAGCAGCATCGGCATGCTTAGCACGTCGTTTGGTAGAAATCCACGTGCGCGTTCTGCCAAAAGCACCATTTGCATGCACATCTTGTAGTTTTGCAGAAAACTTCATCCGCGTCTACCAAAAGATGCATGTGCATGCTTAAAACGCGTTTTCGCACAAATCCGTGCGCGGGTGCTAAAAAGAGCAGCATCGGCATGCTTAGCACGTCGTTTGGTAGAAATCCACGTGCGCGTTCTGCCAAAAGCACCATTTGCATGCACATCTTGTGGTTTTGCAGAAAACTTCATCCGCGTCTACCAAAAGATGCATGTGCATGCTTAAAACGCGTTTTCGCACAAATCCGTGCGCGGGTGCTAAAAAGAGCAGCATCGGCATGCTTAGCACGTCGTTTGGTAGAAATCCACGTGCGCGTTCTGCAAAAAGCACCATTTGCATGCACATCTTGTGGTTTTGCAGAAAACTTCATCCGCGTCTACCAAAAGATGCATGTGCATGCTTGAAACGCGTTTTCGCACAAATGCGTGCGCGGGTGCTAAAAAGAGCAGCATCGGCATGCTTAGCACGTCGTTTGGTAGAAATCCACGTGCGCGTTCTGCCAAAAGCACCATTTGCATGCACATCTTGTGGTTTGGCAGAAAACTTCATCCGCGTCTACCAAAAGATGCATGTGCATGCTTAAAACGCGTTTTCACACAAATCCGTGCGCGGGTGCTAAAAAGAGCAGCATCGGCATGCTTAGCACGTCGTTTGGTAGAAATCCACGTGCGCGTTCTGCCAAAAGCACCATTTGCATGCACATCTTGTGGTTTTGCAGAAAACTTCATCCGCGTCTACCAAAAGATGCACGTGCATGCTTAAAACGCGTTTTCGCACAAATCTGCGCGCGGGTGCTAAAAAGAGCAGCATCGGCATGCTTAGCACGTCGTTTGGTAGAAATCCACGTGCGCGTTCTGCCAAAAGCACCATTTGCATGCACATCTTGTGGTTTTGCAGAAAACTTCATCCGCGTCTACCAAAAGATGCATGTGCATGCTTAAAACGCCTTTTCGCACAAATCCGTGCGCGGGTGCTAAAAAGAGCAGCATCGGCATGCTTAGCACGTCGTTTGGTAGAAATCCACGTGCGCGTTCTGCCAAAAGCACCATTTGCATGGACATCTTGTGGTTTTGCAGAAAACTTCATCCGCGTCTACCAAAAGATGCATGTGCATGCTTAAAACGCGTTTTCGCACAAATCCGTGCGCGGGTGCTAAAAAGAGCAGCATCGGCATGCTTAGCACGTCGTTTGGTAGAAATCCACGTGCGCGTTCTGCCAAAAGCACCATTTGCATGCACATCTTGTGGTTTTGCAGAAAACTTCATCCGCGTCTACCAAAAGATGCATGTCCATGCTTAAAACGCGTTTTCGCACAAATCCGTGCGCGGGTGCTAAAAAGAGCAGCATCGGCATGCTTAGCACGTCGTTTGGTAGAAATCCACGTGCGCGTTCTGCCAAAAGCACCATTTGCATGCACATCTTGTGGTTTTGCAGAAAACTTCATCCGCGTCTACCAAAAGATGCATGTGCATGCTTAAAACGCGTTTTCGCACAAATCCGTGCGCGGGTGCTAAAAAGAGTAGCATCGGCATGCTTAGCACGTCGTCTGGTAGAAATCCACGTGCGCGTTCTGCAAAAAGCACCATTTGCATGCACATCTTGTGGTTTTGCAGAAAACTTCATCCGCGTCTACCAAAAGATGCATGTGCATGCTTAAAACGCGTTTTCACACAAATCCGCGCGCGGGTGCTAAAAAGAGCAGCATCGGCATGCTTAGCACGTCGTTTGGTAGAAATCCACGTGCGCGTTCTGCCAAAAGCACCATTTGCATGCACATCTTGTGGTTTTGCAGAAAACTTCATCCGCGTCTACCAAAAGATGCATGTGCATGCTTAAAACGCGTTTTCGTACAAATCCGTGCGCGGGTGCTAAAAAGAGCAGCATCGGCATGCTTAGCACGTCGTTTGGTAGAAATCCACGTGCGCGTTCTGCCAAGAGCACCATTTGCATGCACATCTTGTGGTTTTGCAGAAAACTTCATCCGCGTCTACCAAAAGATGCATGTGCATGCTTAAAACGCGTTTTCGCACGAATCCGTGCGCGGGAGCTAAAAAGAGCAGCATCGGCATGCTTAGCACGTCGTCTGGTAGAAATCCACGTGCGCGTTCTGCAAAAAGCACCATTTGGCATGCACATCTTGTGGTTTTGCAGAAAACTTCATCCGCGTCTACCAAAAGATGCATGTGCATGCTTAAAACGCGTTTTCACACAAATCCGCGCGCGGGTGCTAAAAAGAGCAGCATCGGCATGCTTAGCACGTCGTTTGGTAGAAATCCACGTCCGCGTTCTGCCAAAAGCACCATTTGCATGCACATCTTGTGGTTTTGCAGAAAACTTCATCCGCGTCTACCAAAAGATGCATGTGCATGCTTAAAACGCGTTTTCGCACAAATCCGTGCGCGGGTGCTAAAAAGAGCAGCATCGGCATGCTTAGCACGTCGTTTGGTAGAAATCCACGTGCGCGTTCTGCCAAAAGCACCATTTGCATGCACATCTTGTGGTTTTGCAGAAAACTTCATCCGCGTCTACCAAAAGATGCATGTGCATGCTTAAAACGCGTTTTCGCACAAATCCGTGCGCGGGTGCTAAAAAGAGCAGCATCGGCATGCTTAGCACGTCGTTTGGTAGAAATCCACGTGCGCGTTCTGCAAAAAGCACCATTTGCATGCACATCTTGTGGTTTTGCAGAAAACTTCATCCGCGTCTACCAAAAGATGCATGTGCATGCTTAAAACGCGTTTTCGCACAAATGCGTGCGCGGGTGCTAAAAAGAGCAGCATCGGCATGCTTAGCACGTCGTTTGGTAGAAATCCACCTGCGCGTTCTGCCAAAAGCACCATTTGCATGCACATCTTGTGGTTTTGCAGAAAACTTCATCCGCGTCTACCAAAAGATGCATGTGCATGCTTAAAACGCGTTTTCGCACAAATCCGTGCGCGGGTGCTAAAAAGAGCAGCATCGGCATGCTTAGCACGTCGTTTGGTAGAAATCCACGTGCGCGTTCTGCCAAAAGCACCATTTGCATGCACATCTTGTGGTTTTGCAGAAAACTTCATCCGCGTCTACCAAAAGATGCATGTGCATGCTTAAAACGCGATTTCGCACAAATCCGTGCGCGGGTGCTAAAAAGAGCAGCATCGGCATGCTTAGCACTTCGTTTGGTAGAAATCCACGTGCGCGTTCTGCCAAAAGCACCATTTGCACGCACATCTTGTGGTTTTGCAGAAAACTTCATCCGCGTCTACCAAAAGATGCATGTGCATGCTTAAAACGCGTTTTCGCACAAATGCGTGCGCGGGTGCTAAAAAGAGCAGCATCGGCATGCTTAGCACGTCGTTTGGTAGAAATCCACGCGCGCGTTCTGCCAAAAGCACCATTTGCATGCACATCTTGTGGTTTTGCAGAAAACTTCATCCGCGTCTACCAAAAGATGCATGTGCATGCTTAAAACGCGTTTTCGCACAAATCCGCGCGCGGGTGCTAAAAAGAGCAGCATCGGCATGCTTAGCACGTCGTTTGGTAGAAATCCACGTGCGCGTTCTGCCAAAAGCACCATTTGCATGCACATCTTGTGGTTTTGCAGAAAACTTCATCCGCGTCTACCAAAAGATGCATGTGCATGCTTAAAACGCGTTTTCGCACAAATCCGTGCGCGGGTACTAAAAAGAGTAGCATCGGCATGCTTAGCACGTCGTCTGGTAGAAATCCACGTGCGCGTTCTGCAAAAAGCACCATTTGCATGCACATCTTGTGGTTTTGCAGAAAACTTCATCCGCGTCTACCAAAAGATGCATGTGCATGCTTAAAACGCGTTTTCACACAAATCCGAGCGCGGGTGCTAAAAAGAGCAGCATCGGCATGCTTAGCACGTCGTTTGGTAGAAATCCACGTGCGCGTTCTGCCAAAAGCACCATTTGCATGCACATCTTGTGGTTTTGCAGAAAACTTCATCCGCGTCTACCAAAAGATGCATGTGCATGCTTAAAACGCGTTTTCGTACAAATCCGTGCGCGGGTGCTAAAAAGAGCAGCATCGGCATGCTTAGCACGTCGTTTGGTAGAAATCCACGTGCGCGTTCTGCCAAAAGCACCATTTGCATGCACATCTTGTGGTTTTGCAGAAAACTTCATCCGCGTCTACCAAAAGATGCATGTGCATGCTTAAAACGCGTTTTCGCACGAATCCGTGCGCGGGTGCTAAAAAGAGCAGCATCGGCATGCTTAGCACGTCGTCTGGTAGAAATCCACGTGCGCGTTCTGCAAAAAGCACCATTTGCATGCACATCTTGTGGTTTTGCAGAAAACTTCATCTGCGTCTACCAAAAGATGCATGTGCATGCTTAAAACGCGTTTTCGCACAAATCCGTGCGCGGGTGCTAAAAAGAGCAGCATCGGCATGCTTAGCACGTCGTTTGGTAGAAATCCACGTGCGCGTTCTGCCAAAAGCACCATTTGCATGCACATCTTGTGGTTTTGCAGAAAACTTCATCCGCGTCTACCAAAAGATGCATGTGCATGCTTAAAACGCGTTTTCGCACAAATCCGTGCGCGGGTGCTAAAAAGAGCAGCATCGGCATGCTTAGCACGTCGTTTGGTAGAAATCCACGTGCGCGTTCTGCAAAAAGCACCATTTGCATGCACATCTTGTGGTTTTGCAGAAAACTTCATCCGCGTCTACCAAAAGATGCATGTGCATGCTTAAAACGCGTTTTCGCACAAATGCGTGCGCGGGTGCTAAAAAGAGCAGCATCGGCATGCTTAGCACGTCGTTTGGTAGAAATCCACGTGCGCGTTCTGCCAAAAGCACCATTTGCATGCACATCTTGTGGTTTTGCAGAAAACTTCATCCGCGTCTACCAAAAGATGCATGTGCATGCTTAAAACGCGTTTTCGTACAAATCCGTGCGCGGGTGCTAAAAAGAGCAGCATCGGCATGCTTAGCACGTCGTTTGGTAGAAATCCACGTGCGCGTTCTGCCAAGAGCACCATTTGCATGCACATCTTGTGGTTTTGCAGAAAACTTCATCCGCGTCTACCAAAAGATGCATGTGCATGCTTAAAACGCGTTTTCGCACAAATCCGTGCGCGGGTACTAAAAAGAGTAGCATCGGCATGCTTAGCACGTCGTCTGGTAGAAATCCACGTGCGCGTTCTGCAAAAAGCACCATTTGCATGCACATCTTGTGGTTTTGCAGAAAACTTCATCCGCGTCTACCAAAAGATGCATGTGCATGCTTAAAACGCGTTTTCACACAAATCCGAGCGCGGGTGCTAAAAAGAGCAGCATCGGCATGCTTAGCACGTCGTTTGGTAGAAATCCACGTGCGCGTTCTGCCAAAAGCACCATTTGCATGCACATCTTGTGGTTTTGCAGAAAACTTCATCCGCGTCTACCAAAAGATGCATGTGCATGCTTAAAACGCGTTTTCGTACAAATCCGTGCGCGGGTGCTAAAAAGAGCAGCATCGGCATGCTTAGCACGTCGTTTGGTAGAAATCCACGTGCGCGTTCTGCCAAAAGCACCATTTGCATGCACATCTTGTGGTTTTGCAGAAAACTTCATCCGCGTCTACCAAAAGATGCATGTGCATGCTTTAAAACGCGTTTTCGCACGAATCCGTGCGCGGGTGCTAAAAAGAGCAGCATCGGCATGCTTAGCACGTCGTCTGGTAGAAATCCACGTGCGCGTTCTGCAAAAAGCACCATTTGCATGCACATCTTGTGGTTTTGCAGAAAACTTCATCCGCGTCTACCAAAAGATGCATGTGCATGCTTAAAACGCGTTTTCGCACAAATCCGTGCGCGGGTGCTAAAAAGAGCAGCATCGGCATGCTTAGCACGTCGTTTGGTAGAAATCCACGTGCGCGTTCTGCCAAAAGCACCATTTGCATGCACATCTTGTGGTTTTGCAGAAAACTTCATCCGCGTCTACCAAAAGATGCATGTGCATGCTTAAAACGCGTTTTCGCACAAATCCGTGCGCGGGTGCTAAAAAGAGCAGCATCGGCATGCTTAGCACGTCGTTTGGTAGAAATCCACGTGCGCGTTCTGCAAAAAGCACCATTTGCATGCACATCTTGTGGTTTTGCAGAAAACTTCATCCGCGTCTACCAAAAGATGCATGTGCATGCTTAAAACGCGTTTTCGCACAAATGCGTGCGCGGGTGCTAAAAAGAGCAGCATCGGCATGCTTAGCACGTCGTTTGGTAGAAATCCACGTGCGCGTTCTGCCAAAAGCACCATTTGCATGCACATCTTGTGGTTTTGCAGAAAACTTCATCCGCGTCTACCAAAAGATGCATGTGCATGCTTAAAACGCGTTTTCGTACAAATCCGTGCGCGGGTGCTAAAAAGAGCAGCATCGGCATGCTTAGCACGTCGTTTGGTAGAAATCCACGTGCGCGTTCTGCCAAGAGCACCATTTGCATGCACATCTTGTGGTTTTGCAGAAAACTTCATCCGCGTCTACCAAAAGATGCATGTGCATGCTTAAAACGCGTTTTCGCACGAATCCGTGCGCGGGAGCTAAAAAGAGCAGCATCGGCATGCTTAGCACGTCGTCTGGTAGAAATCCACGTGCGCGTTCTGCAAAAAGCACCATTTGCATGCACATCTTGTGGTTTTGCAGAAAACTTCATCCGCGTCTACCAAAAGATGCATGTGCATGCTTAAAACGCGTTTTCACACAAATCCGCGCGCGGGTGCTAAAAAGAGCAGCATCGGCATGCTTAGCACGTCGTTTGGTAGAAATCCACGTGCGCGTTCTGCCAAAAGCACCATTTGCATGCACATCTTGTGGTTTTGCAGAAAACTTCATCCGCGTCTACCAAAAGATGCATGTGCATGCTTAAAACGCGTTTTCGCACAAATCCGTGCGCGGGTGCTAAAAAGAGCAGCATCGGCATGCTTAGCACGTCGTTTGGTAGAAATCCACGTGCGCGTTCTGCCAAAAGCACCATTTGCATGCACATCTTGTGGTTTTGCAGAAAACTTCATCCGCGTCTACCAAAAGATGCATGTGCATGCTTAAAACGCGTTTTCGCACAAATCCGTGCGCGGGTGCTAAAAAGAGCAGCATCGGCATGCTTAGCACGTCGTTTGGTAGAAATCCACGTGCGCGTTCTGCAAAAAGCACCATTTGCATGCACATCTTGTGGTTTTGCAGAAAACTTCATCCGCGTCTACCAAAAGATGCATGTGCATGCTTAAAACGCGTTTTCGCACAAATGCGTGCGCGGGTGCTAAAAAGAGCAGCATCGGCATGCTTAGCACGTCGTTTGGTAGAAATCCACCTGCGCGTTCTGCCAAAAGCACCATTTGCATGCACATCTTGTGGTTTTGCAGAAAACTTCATCCGCGTCTACCAAAAGATGCATGTGCATGCTTAAAACGCGTTTTCGCACAAATCCGTGCGCGGGTGCTAAAAAGAGCAGCATCGGCATGCTTAGCACGTCGTTTGGTAGAAATCCACGTGCGCGTTCTGCCAAAAGCACCATTTGCATGCACATCTTGTGGTTTTGCAGAAAACTTCATCCGCGTCTACCAAAAGATGCATGTGCATGCTTAAAACGCGTTTTCGCACAAATCCGTGCGCGGGTGCTAAAAAGAGCAGCATCGGCATGCTTAGCACGTCGTTTGGTAGAAATCCACGTGCGCGTTCTGCCAAAAGCACCATTTGCATGCACATCTTGTGGTTTTGCAGAAAACTTCATCCGCGTCTACCAAAAGATGCATGTGCATGCTTAAAACGCGTTTTCGCACGAATCCGTGCGCGGGTGCTAAAAAGAGCAGCATCGGCATGCTTAGCACGTCGTCTGGTAGAAATCCACGTGCGCGTTCTGCAAAAAGCACCATTTGCATGCACATCTTGTGGTTTTGCAGAAAACTTCATCCGCGTCTACCAAAAGATGCATGTGCATGCTTAAAACGCGTTTTCGCACAAATCCGTGCGCGGGTGCTAAAAAGAGCAGCATCGGCATGCTTAGCACGTCGTTTGGTAGAAATCCACGTGCGCGTTCTGCCAAAAGCACCATTTGCATGCACATCTTGTGGTTTTGCAGAAAACTTCATCCGCGTCTACCAAAAGATGCATGTGCATGCTTAAAACGCGTTTTCGCACAAATCCGTGCGCGGGTGCTAAAAAGAGCAGCATCGGCATGCTTAGCACGTCGTTTGGTAGAAATCCACGTGCGCGTTCTGCAAAAAGCACCATTTGCATGCACATCTTGTGGTTTTGCAGAAAACTTCATCCGCGTCTACCAAAAGATGCATGTGCATGCTTAAAACGCGTTTTCGCACAAATGCGTGCGCGGGTGCTAAAAAGAGCAGCATCGGCATGCTTAGCACGTCGTTTGGTAGAAATCCACGTGCGCGTTCTGCCAAAAGCACCATTTGCATGCACATCTTGTGGTTTTGCAGAAAACTTCATCCGCGTCTACCAAAAGATGCATGTGCATGCTTAAAACGCGTTTTCGTACAAATCCGTGCGCGGGTGCTAAAAAGAGCAGCATCGGCATGCTTAGCACGTCGTTTGGTAGAAATCCACGTGCGCGTTCTGCCAAGAGCACCATTTGCATGCACATCTTGTGGTTTTGCAGAAAACTTCATCCGCGTCTACCAAAAGATGCATGTGCATGCTTAAAACGCGTTTTCGCACGAATCCGTGCGCGGGAGCTAAAAAGAGCAGCATCGGCATGCTTAGCACGTCGTCTGGTAGAAATCCACGTGCGCGTTCTGCAAAAAGCACCATTTGCATGCACATCTTGTGGTTTTGCAGAAAACTTCATCCGCGTCTACCAAAAGATGCATGTGCATGCTTAAAACGCGTTTTCACACAAATCCGCGCGCGGGTGCTAAAAAGAGCAGCATCGGCATGCTTAGCACGTCGTTTGGTAGAAATCCACGTGCGCGTTCTGCCAAAAGCACCATTTGCATGCACATCTTGTGGTTTTGCAGAAAACTTCATCCGCGTCTACCAAAAGATGCATGTGCATGCTTAAAACGCGTTTTCGCACAAATCCGTGCGCGGGTGCTAAAAAGAGCAGCATCGGCATGCTTAGCACGTCGTTTGGTAGAAATCCACGTGCGCGTTCTGCCAAAAGCACCATTTGCATGCACATCTTGTGGTTTTGCAGAAAACTTCATCCGCGTCTACCAAAAGATGCATGTGCATGCTTAAAACGCGTTTTCGCACAAATCCGTGCGCGGGTGCTAAAAAGAGCAGCATCGGCATGCTTAGCACGTCGTTTGGTAGAAATCCACGTGCGCGTTCTGCAAAAAGCACCATTTGCATGCACATCTTGTGGTTTTGCAGAAAACTTCATCCGCGTCTACCAAAAGATGCATGTGCATGCTTAAAACGCGTTTTCGCACAAATGCGTGCGCGGGTGCTAAAAAGAGCAGCATCGGCATGCTTAGCACGTCGTTTGGTAGAAATCCACCTGCGCGTTCTGCCAAAAGCACCATTTGCATGCACATCTTGTGGTTTTCAGAAAACTTCATCCGCGTCTACCAAAAGATGCATGTGCATGCTTAAAACGCGTTTTCGCACAAATCCGTGCGCGGGTGCTAAAAAGAGCAGCATCGGCATGCTTAGCACGTCGTTTGGTAGAAATCCACGTGCGCGTTCTGCAAAAAGCACCATTTGCATGCACATCTTGTGGTTTTGCAGAAAACTTCATCCGCGTCTACCAAAAGATGCATGCGCATGCTTAAAACGCGTTTTCGCACAAATGCGCGCGCGGGTGCTAAAAAGAGCAGCATCGGCATGCTTAGCACGTCGTTTGGTAGAAATCCACGTGCGCGTTCTGCAAAAAGCACCATTTGCATGCACATCTTGTGGTTTTGCAGAAAACTTCATCCGCATCTACCAAAAGATGCATGTGCACGCTTAAAACGCGTTTTCGCACAAATCCGTGCGCGGGTGCTAAAAAGAGCAGCATCGGCATGCTTAGCACGTCGTTTGGTAGAAATCCACGTGCGCGTTCTGCCAAAAGCACCATTTGCATGCACATCTTGTGGTTTTGCAGAAAACTTCATCCGCGTCTACCAAAAGATGCATGTGCATGCTTAAAACGCGTTTTCGCACAAATGCGCGCGCGGGTGCTAAAAAGAGCAGCATCGGCATGCTTAGCACGTCGTCTGGTAGAAATCCACGTGCGCGTTCTGCCAAAAGCACCATTTGCATGCACATCTTGTGGTTTTGCAGAAAACTTCATCCGCGTCTACCAAAAGATGCATGTGCATGCTTAAAACGCGTTTTCGCACAAATCCGTGCGCGGGTGCTAAAAAGAGCAGCATCGGCATGCTTAGCACGTCGTTTGGTAGAAATCCACGTGCGCGTTCTGCAAAAAGCACCATTTGCATGCACATCTTGTGGTTTTGCAGAAAACTTCATCCGCGTCTACCAAAAGATGCATGTGCATGCTTAAAACGCGTTTTCGCACAAATGCGCGCGCGGGTGCTAAAAAGAGCAGCATCGGCATGCTTAGCACGTCGTTTGGTAGAAATCCACGTGCGCGTTCTGCAAAAAGCACCATTTGCATGCACATCTTGTGGTTTTGCAGAAAACTTCATCCGCATCTACCAAAAGATGCATGTGCATGCTTAAAACGCGTTTTCGCACAAATGCGTGCGCGGGTGCTAAAAAGAGCAGCATCGGCATGCTTAGCACGTCGTTTGGTAGAAATCCACGTGCGCGTTCTGCCCAAAGCACCATTTGCATGCACATCTTGTGGTTTTGCAGAAAACTTCATCCGCGTCTACCAAAAGATGCATGTGCATGCTTAAAACGCGTTTTCGCACAAATGCGTGTGTGGGTGCTAAAAGGAGCAGCATCGGCATGCTTAGCACGTCGTTTGGTAGAAATCCACGTGCGCGTTCTGCCAAAAGCACCATTTGCATGCACATCTTGTGGTTTTGCAGAAAACTTCATCCGCGTCTACCAAAAGATGCATGTGCATGCTTAAAACGCGTTTTCGCACAAATCCGTGCGCGGGCGCTAAAAAGAGCAGCATCGGCATGCTTAGCACGTCTTTTGGTAGAAATCCACGTGCGCGTTCTGCCAAAAGCACCATTTGCATGCACATCTTGTGGTTTTGCAGAAAACTTCATCCGCGTCTACCAAAAGATGCATGTGCATGCTTAAAACGCGTTTTCGCACAAATCCGTGCGCGGGTGCTAAAAAGAGCAGCATCGGCATGCTTAGCACGTCGTTTGGTAGAAATCCACGTGCGCGTTCTGCAAAAAGCACCATTTGCATGCACATCTTGTGGTTTTGCAGAAAACTTCATCCGCGTCTACCAAAAGATGCATGCGCATGCTTAAAACGCGTTTTCGCACAAATGCGCGCGCGGGTGCTAAAAAGAGCAGCATCGGCATGCTTAGCACGTCGTTTGGTAGAAATCCACGTGCGCGTTCTGCAAAAAGCACCATTTGCATGCACATCTTGTGGTTTTGCAGAAAACTTCATCCGCATCTACCAAAAGATGCATGTGCACGCTTAAAACGCGTTTTCGCACAAATCCGTGCGCGGGTGCTAAAAAGAGCAGCATCGGCATGCTTAGCACGTCGTTTGGTAGAAATCCACGTGCGCGTTCTGCCAAAAGCACCATTTGCATGCACATCTTGTGGTTTTGCAGAAAACTTCATCCGCGTCTACCAAAAGATGCATGTGCATGCTTAAAACGCGTTTTCGCACAAATGCGTGCGCGGCTGCTAAAAAGAGCAGCATCGGCATGCTTAGCACGTCGTTTGGTAGAAATCCACAAGCGCGTTCTGCCAAAAGCACCATTTGCATGCACATCTTGTGGTTTTGCAGAAATCTTCATCCGCGTCTACCAAAAGATGCATGTGCATGCTTAAAACGCGTTTTCGCACACATCCCTGCGCGGGTGCTAAAAAGAGCAGCATCGGCATGCTTAGCACGTCGTTTGGTAGAAATCCACGTGCGCGTTCTGCCAAAAGCACCACTTGCATGCACATCTTGTGGTTTTGCAGAAAACTTTATCCGTGTCTACCAAAAGATGCATGTGCATGCTTAAAACGCGTTTTCGCACAAATCCGTGCGCGGGTGCTAAAAAGAGCAGCATCGGCATGCTTAGCACGTCGTTTGGTAGAAATCCACGTGCGCGTTCTGCAAAAAGCACCATTTGCATGCACATCTTGTGGTTTTGCAGAAAACTTCATCCGCGTCTACCAAAAGATGCATGTGCATGCTTAAAACGCGTTTTCGCACAAATGCGTGCGCGGGTGCTAAAAAGAGCAGCATCGGCATGCTTAGCACGTCGTTTGGTAGAAATCCACGTGCGCGTTCTGCAAAAAGCACCATTTGCATGCACATCTTGTGGTTTTGCAGAAAACTTCATCCGCATCTACCAAAAGATGCATGTGCATGCTTAAAACGCGTTTTCGCACAAATGCGTGTGCGGGTGCTAAAAGGAGCAGCATCGGCATGCTTAGCACGTCGTTTGGTAGAAATCCACGTGCGCGTTCTGCCAAAAGCACCATTTGCATGCACATCTTGTGGTTTTGCAGAAAACTTCATCCGCGTCTACCAAAAGATGCATGTGCATGCTTAAAACGCGTTTTCGCACAAATCCGTGCGCGGGCGCTAAAAAGAGCAGCATCGGCATGCTTAGCACGTCGTTTGGTAGAAATCCACGTGCGCGTTCTGCCAAAAGCACCATTTGCATGCACATCTTGTGGTTTTGCAGAAAACTTCATCCCCGTCTACCAAAAGATGCATGTGCATGCTTAAAACGCGTTTTCGCACAAATCCTTGCGCGGGTGCTAAAAAGAGCAGCATCGGCATGCTTAGCACGTCGTTTGGTAGAAATCCACGTGCGCGTTCTGCCAAAAGCACCATTTGCATGCACATCTTGTGGTTTTGCAGAAAACTTCATCCGCGTCTACCAAAAGATGCATGTGCATGCTTAAAACGCGTTTTCGCACAAATCCGTGCGCGGGTGCTAAAAAGAGCAGCATCGGCATGCTTAGCACGTCGTTTGGTAGAAATCCACGTGCGCGTTCTGCAAAAAGCACCATTTGCATGCACATCTTGTGGTTTTGCAGAAAACTTCATCCGCGTCTACCAAAAGATGCATGTGCATGCTTAAAACGCGTTTTCGCACAAATGCGCGCGCGGGTGCTAAAAAGAGCAGCATCGGCATGCTTAGCACGTCGTTTGGTAGAAATCCACGTGCGCGTTCTGCAAAAAGCACCATTTGCATGCACATCTTGTGGTTTTGCAGAAAACTTCATCCGCATCTACCAAAAGATGCATGTGCATGCTTAAAACGCGTTTTCGCACAAATGCGTGCGCGGGTGCTAAAAAGAGCAGCATCGGCATGCTTAGCACGTCGTTTGGTAGAAATCCACGTGCGCGTTCTGCCCAAAGCACCATTTGCATGCACATCTTGTGGTTTTGCAGAAAACTTCATCCGCGTCTAAAAAAAGATGCATGTGCATGCTTAAAACGCGTTTTCGCACAAATCCGTGCGCGGGCGCTAAAAAGAGCAGCATCGGCATGCTTAGCACGTCGTTTGGTAGAAATCCACGTGCGCGTTCTGCCAATAGCACCATTTGCATGCACATCTTGTGGTTTTGCAGAAAACTTCATCCGCGTCTACCAAAAGATGCATGTGCATGCTTAAAACGCGTTTTCGCACAAATCCGTGCGCGGGTGCTAAAAAGAGCAGCATCGGCATGCTTAGCACGTCGTTTGGTAGAAATCCACGTGCGCGTTCTGCAAAAAGCACCATTTGCATGCACATCTTGTGGTTTTGCAGAAAACTTCATCCGCGTCTACCAAAAGATGCATGTGCATGCTTAAAACGCGTTTTCGCACAAATGCGCGCGCGGGTGCTAAAAAGAGCAGCATCGGCGTGCTTAGCACGTCGTTTGGTAGAAATCCACGTGCGCGTTCTGCAAAAAGCACCATTTGCATGCACATCTTGTGGTTTTGCAGAAAACTTCATCCGCATCTACCAAAAGATGCATGTGCATGCTTAAAACGCGTTTTCGCACAAATGCGTGCGCGGGTGCTAAAAAGAGCAGCATCGGCATGCTTAGCACGTCGTTTGGTAGAAATCCACGTGCGCGTTCTGCCAAAAGCACCATTTGCATGCACATCTTGTGGTTTTGCAGGAAACTTCATCCGCGTCTACCAAAAGATGCATGTGCATGCTTAAAACGCGTTTTCGCACAAATCCGTGCGCGGGTGCTAAAAAGAGCAGCATCGGCATGCTTAGCACGTCGTTTGGTAGAGATCCACGTGCGCGTTCTGCCAAAAGCACCATTTGCATGCACATCTTGTGGTTTTGCAGAAAACTTCATCCGCGTCTACCAAAAGATGCATGTGCATGCTTAAAACGCGTTTTCGCACAAATGCGTGCGCGGGTGCTAAAAAGAGCAGCATCGGCATGCTTAGCACGTCGTTTGGTAGAAATCCACGTGCGCGTTCTGCAAAAAGCACCATTTGCATGCACATCTTGTGGTTTTGCAGAAAACTTCATCCGCGTCTACCAAAAGATGCATGTGCATGCTTAAAACGCGTTTTCGCACAAATGCGTGCGCGGGTGCTAAAAAGAGCAGCATCGGCATGCTTAGCACGTCGTTTGGTAGAAATCCACGTGCGCGTTCTGCCAAAAGCACCATTTGCATTCACATCTTGTGGTTTTGCAGAAAACTTCATCCGCGTCTACCAAAAGATGCATGTGCATGCTTAAAACGCGTTTTCGCTCAAATGCGTGTGCGGGTGCTAAAAGGAGCAGCATCGGCATGCTTAGCACGTCGTTTGGTAGAAATCCACGTGCGCCTTCTGCCAAAAGCACCATTTGCATGCACATCTTGTGGTTTTGCAGAAAACTTCATCCGCGTCTACCAAAAGATGCATGTGCATGCTTAAAACGCGTTTTCGCACAAATACGTGCGCGGGTGCTAAAAAGAGCAGCATCGGCATGCTTAGCACGTCGTTTGGTAGAAATCCACGTGCGCGTTCTGCCAAAAGCACCATTTGCATGCACATCTTGTGGTTTTGCAGAAAACTTCATCCGCGTCTACCAAAAGATGCATGTGCATGCTTAAAACGCGTTTTCACACAAATGCGTGCGCGGGTGCTAAAAAGAGCAGCATCGGCATGCTTAGCACGTCGTTTGGTAGAAATCCACGTGCGCGTTCTGCCAAAAGCACCATTTGCATGCACATCTTGTGGTTTTGCAGAAAACTTCATCCGCGTCTACCAAAAGATGCATGTGCATGCTTAAAACGCGTTTTCGCACAAATCCGTGCGCGGGTGCTAAAAAGAGCAGCATCGGCATGCTTAGCACGTCGTTTGGTAGAAATCCACGTGCGCGTTCTGCAAAAAGCACAATTTGCATGCACATCTTGTGGTTTTGCAGAAAACTTCATCCGCGTCTACCAAAAGATGCATGTGCATGCTTAAAACGCGTTTTCGCACAAATGCGTGCGCGGGTGCTAAAAAGAGCAGCATCGGCATGCTTAGTACGTCGTTTGGTAGAAATCCACGTCCGCGTTCTGCAAAAAGCACCATTTGCATGCACATCTTGTGGTTTTGCAGGAAACTTCATCCGCGTCTACCAAAAGATGCATGTGCATGCTTAAAACGCGTTTTCGCACAAATGCGTGCGCGGGTGCTAAAAAGAGCAGCATCGGCATGCTTAGCACGTCGTTTGGTAGAAATCCACGTGCGCGTTCTGCCAAAAGCACCATTTGCATGCACATCTTGTGGTTTTGCAGAAAACTTCATCCGCGTCTACCAAAAGATGCATGTGCATGCTTAAAACGCGTTTTCGCACAAATGCGTGCGCGGGTGCTAAAAAGAGCAGCATCGGCATGCTTAGCACGTCGTTTGGTAGAAATCCACGTGCGCGTTCTGCCAAAAGCACCATTTGCATGCACATCTTGTGGTTTTGCAGAAAACTTCATCCGCGTCTACCAAAAGATGCATGTGCATGCTTAAAACGCGTTTTCGCACAAATCCGTGCGCGGGTGCTAAAAAGAGCAGCATCGGCATGCTTAGCACGTCGTTTGGTAGAAATCCACGTGCGCGTTCTGCCAAAAGCACCATTTGCATGCACATCTTGTGGTTTTGCAGAAAACTTCATCCGCGTCTACCAAAAGATGCATGTGCATGCTTAAAACGCGTTTTCGCACAAATCCGTGCGCGGGTGCTAAAAAGAGCAGCATCGGCATGCTTAGCACGTCGTTTGGTAGAAATCCACGTGCGCGTTCTGCCAAAAGCACCATTTGCATGCACATATTGTGGTTTTGCAGAAAACTTCATCCGCGTCTACCAAAAGATGCATGTGCATGCTTAAAACGCGTTTTCGCACAAATCCGTGCGCGGGTGCTAAAAAGAGCAGCATCGGCATGCTTAGCACGTCGTTTGGTAGAAATCCACGTGTGCGTTCTGCCAAAAGCACCATTTGCATGCACATCTTGTGGTTTTGCAGAAAACTTCATCCGCGTCTACCAAAAGATGCATGTGCATGCTTAAAACGCGTTTTCGCACAAATGCGTGCGCGGGTGCTAAAAAGAGCAGCATCGGCATGCTTAGGACGTCGTTTGGTAGAAATCCACGTGCGCGTTCTGTCAAAAGCACCATTTGCATGCACATCTTGTGGTTTTGCAGAAAACTTCATCCGCGTCTACCAAAAGATGCATGTGCATGCTTAAAACGCGTTTTCGCACAAATCCGTGCGCGGGTGCTAAAAAGAGCAGCATCGGCATGCTTAGCACGTCGTTTGGTAGAAATCCACGTGCGCGTTCTGCCAAAAGCACCATTTGCATGCACATCTTGTGGTTTTGCAGAAAACTTCATCCGCGTCTACCAAAAGATGCATGTGCATGCTTAAAACGCGTTTTCGCACAAATGCGTGCGCGGGTGCTAAAAAGAGCAGCATCGGCATGCTTAGCACGTCGTTTGGTAGAAATCCACGTGCGCGTTCTGCCCAAAGCACCATTTGCATGCACATCTTGTGGTTTTGCAGAAAACTTCATCCGCGTCTACCAAAAGATGCATGTGCATGCTTAAAACGCGTTTTCGCACAAATGCGTGTGCGGGTGCTAAAAGGAGCAGCATCGGCATGCTTAGCACGTCGTTTGGTAGAAATCCACGTGCGCGTTCTGCCAAAAGCACCATTTGCATGCACATCTTGTGGTTTTGCAGAAAACTTCATCCGCGTCTACCAAAAGATGCATGTGCATGCTTAAAACGCGTTTTCGCACAAATCCGTGCGCGGGCGCTAAAAAGAGCAGCATCGGCATGCTTAGCACGTCGTTTGGTAGAAATCCACGTGCGCGTTCTGCCAAAAGCACCATTTGCATGCACATCTTGTGGTTTTGCAGAAAACTTCATCCGCGTCTACCAAAAGATGCATGTGCATGCTTAAAACGCGTTTTCGCACAAATCCGTGCGCGGGTGCTAAAAAGAGCAGCATCGGCATGCTTAGCACGTCGTTTGGTAGAAATCCACGTGCGCGTTCTGCCAAAAGCACCATTTGCATGCACATCTTGTGGTTTTGCAGAAAACTTCATCCGCATCTACCAAAAGATGCATGTGCATGCTTAAAACGCGTTTTCGCACAAATCCGTGCGCGGGTGCTAAAAAGAGCAGCATCGGCATGCTTAGCACGTCGTTTGGTAGAAATCCACGTGCGCGTTCTGCAAAAAGCACCATTTGCATGCACATCTTGTGGTTGTGCAGAAAACTTCATCCGCGTCTACCAAAAGATGCATGTGCATGCTTAAAACGCGTTTTCGCACAAATGCGCGCGCGGGTGCTAAAAAGAGCAGCATCGGCATGCTTAGCACGTCGTTTGGTAGAAATCCACGTGCGCGTTCTGCAAAAAGCACCATTTGCATGCACATCTTGTGGTTTTGCAGAAAACTTCATCCGCGTCTACCAAATTATGCATGTGCATGCTTAAAACGCGTTTTCGCACAAATGCGTGCGCGGGTGCTAAAAAGAGCAGCATCGGCATGCTTAGCACGTCGTTTGGTAGGAATCCACGTGCGCGTTCTGCCAAAAGCACCATTTGCATGGACATCTTGTGGTTTTGCAGAAAACTTCATCCGCGTCTACCAAAAGATGCATGTGCATGCTTAAAACGCGTTTTCGCACAAATCCGTGCGCGGGTGCTAAAAAGAGCAGCATCGGCATGCTTAGCACGTCGTTTGGTAGAAATCCACGTGCGCGTTCTGCAAAAAGCACAATTTGCATGCACATCTTGTGGTTTTGCAGAAAACTTCATCCGCGTCTACCAAAAGATGCATGTGCATGCTTAAAACGCGTTTTCGCACAAATGCGTGCGCGGGTGCTAAAAAGAGCAGCATCGGCATGCTTAGTACGTCGTTTGGTAGAAATCCACGTCCGCGTTCTGCAAAAAGCACCATTTGCATGCACATCTTGTGGTTTTGCAGGAAACTTCATCCGCGTCTACCAAAAGATGCATGTGCATGCTTAAAACGCGTTTTCGCACAAATGCGTGCGCGGGTGCTAAAAAGAGCAGCATCGGCATGCTTAGCACGTCGTTTGGTAGAAATCCACGTGCGCGTTCTGCCAAAAGCACCATTTGCATGCACATCTTGTGGTTTTGCAGAAAACTTCATCCGCGTCTACCAAAAGATGCATGTGCATGCTTAAAACGCGTTTTCGCACAAATGCGTGCGCGGGTGCTAAAAAGAGCAGCATCGGCATGCTTAGCACGTCGTTTGGTAGAAATCCACGTGCGCGTTCTGCCAAAAGCACCATTTGCATGCACATCTTGTGGTTTTGCAGAAAACTTCATCCGCGTCTACCAAAAGATGCATGTGCATGCTTAAAACGCGTTTTCGCACAAATCCGTGCGCGGGTGCTAAAAAGAGCAGCATCGGCATGCTTAGCACGTCGTTTGGTAGAAATCCACGTGCGCGTTCTGCCAAAAGCACCATTTGCATGCACATCTTGTGGTTTTGCAGAAAACTTCATCCGCGTCTACCAAAAGATGCATGTGCATGCTTAAAACGCGTTTTCGCACAAATCCGTGCGCGGGTGCTAAAAAGAGCAGCATCGGCATGCTTAGCACGTGGTTTGGTAGAAATCCACGTGCGCGTTCTGCCAAAAGCACCATTTGCATGCACATCTTGTGGTTTTGCAGAAAACTTCATCCGCGTCTACCAAAAGATGCATGTGCATGCTTAAAACGCGTTTTCGCACAAATGCGTGCGCGGGTGCTAAAAAGAGCAGCATCGGCATGCTTAGCACGTCGTTTGGTAGAAATCCACGTGCGCGTTCTGTCAAAAGCACCATTTGCATGCACATCTTGTGGTTTTGCAGAAAACTTCATCCGCGTCTACCAAAAGATGCATGTGCATGCTTAAAACGCGTTTTCGCACAAATCCGTGCGCGGGTGCTAAAAAGAGCAGCATCGGCATGCTTAGCACGTCGTTTGGTAGAAATCCACGTGCGCGTTCTGCCAAAAGCACCATTTGCATGCACATCTTGTGGTTTTGCAGAAAACTTCATCCGCGTCTACCAAAAGATGCATGTGCATGCTTAAAACGCGTTTTCGCACAAATGCGTGCGCGGGTGCTAAAAAGAGCAGCATCGGCATGCTTAGCACGTCGTTTGGTAGAAATCCACGTGCGCGTTCTGCCCAAAGCACCATTTGCATGCACATCTTGTGGTTTTGCAGAAAACTTCATCCGCGTCTACCAAAAGATGCATGTGCATGCTTAAAACGCGTTTTCCCACAAATGCGTGTGCGGGTGCTAAAAGGAGCAGCATCGGCATGCTTAGCACGTCGTTTGGTAGAAATCCACGTGCGCGTTCTGCCAAAAGCACCATTTGCATGCACATCTTGTGGTTTTGCAGAAAACTTCATCCGCGTCTACCAAAAGATGCATGTGCATGCTTAAAACGCGTTTTCGCACAAATCCGTGCGCGGGCGCTAAAAAGAGCAGCATCGGCATGCTTAGCACGTCGTTTGGTAGAAATCCACGTGCGCGTTCTGCCAAAAGCACCATTTGCATGCACATCTTGTGGTTTTGCAGAAAACTTCATCCGCGTCTACCAAAAGATGCATGTGCATGCTTAAAACGCGTTTTCGCACAAATCCGTGCGCGGGTGCTAAAAAGAGCAGCATCGGCATGCTTAGCACGTCGTTTGGTAGAAATCCACGTGCGCGTTCTGCCAAAAGCACCATTTGCATGCACATCTTGTGGTTTTGCAGAAAACTTCATCCGCATCTACCAAAAGATGCATGTGCATGCTTAAAACGCGTTTTCGCACAAATCCGTGCGCGGGTGCTAAAAAGAGCAGCATCGGCATGCTTAGCACGTCGTTTGGTAGAAATCCACGTGCGCGTTCTGCAAAAAGCACCATTTGCATGCACATCTTGTGGTTTTGCAGAAAACTTCATCCGCGTCTACCAAAAGATGCATGTGCATGCTTAAAACGCGTTTTCGCACAAATGCGCGCGCGGGTGCTAAAAAGAGCAGCATCGGCATGCTTAGCACGTCGTTTGGTAGAAATCCACGTGCGCGTTCTGCAAAAAGCACCATTTGCATGCACATCTTGTGGTTTCGCAGAAAACTTCATCCGCATCTACCAAAAGATGCATGTGCATGCTTAAAACGCGTTTTCGCACAAATGCGTGCGCGGGTGCTAAAAAGAGCAGCATCGGCATGTTTAGCACGTCGTTTGGTAGAAATCCACGTGCGCGTTCTGCCCAAAGCACCATTTGCATGCACATCTTGTGGTTTTGCAGAAAACTTCATCCGCGTCTACCAAAAGATGCATGTGCATGCTTAAAACGCGTTTTCGCAAAATCCGTGCGCGGGCGCTAAAAAGAGCAGCATCGGCATGCTTAGCACGTCGTTTGGTAGAAATCCACGTGCGCGTTCTGCCAAAAGCACCATTTGCATGCACATCTTGTGGTTTTGCAGAAAACTTCATCCGCGTCTACCAAAAGATGCATGTGCATGCTTAAAACGCGTTTTCGCACAAATCCGTGCGCGGGTGCTAAAAAGAGCAGCATCGGCATGCTTAGCACGTCGTTTGGTAGAAATCCACGTGCGCGTTCTGCAAAAAGCACCATTTGCATGCACATCTTGTGGTTTTGCAGAAAACTTCATCCGCGTCTACCAAAAGATGCATGTGCATGCTTAAAACGCGTTTTCGCACAAATGCGCGCGCGGGTGCTAAAAAGAGCAGCATCGGCATGCTTAGCACGTCGTTTGGTAGAAATCCACGTGCGCGTTCTGCAAAAAGCACCATTTGCATGCACATCTTGTGGTTTTGCAGAAAACTTCATCCGCATCTACCAAAAGATGCATGTGCATGCTTAAAACGCGTTTTCGCACAAATGCGTGCGCGGGTGCTAAAAAGAGCAGCATCGGCATGCTTAGCACGTCGTTTGGTAGAAATCCACGTGCGCGTTCTGCCAAAAGCACCATTTGCATGCACATCTTGTGGTTTTGCAGAAAACTTCATCCGCGTCTACCAAAAGATGCATGTGCATGCTTAAAACGCGTTTTCGCACAAATGCGTGCGCGGGTGCTAAAAAGAGCAGCATCGGCATGCTTAGCACGTCGTTTGGTAGAAATCCACGTGCGCGTTCTGCCAAAAGCACCATTTGCATGCACATCTTGTGGTTTTGCAGAAAACTTCATCCGCGTCTACCAAAAGATGCATGTGCATGCTTAAAACGCGTTTTCGCACAAATCCGTGCGCGGGTGCAAAAAAGAGCAGCATCGGCATGCTTAGCACGTCGTTTGGTAGAAATCCACGTGCGCGTTCTGCCAAAAGCACCATTTGCATGCACATCTTGTGGTTTTGCAGAAAACTTCATCCGCGTCTACCAAAAGATGCATGTGCATGCTTAAAACGCGTTTTCGCACAAATCCGTGCGCGGGTGCTAAAAAGAGCAGCATCGGCATGCTTAGCACGTCGTTTGGTAGAAATCCACGTGCGCGTTCTGCCAAAAGCACCATTTGCATGCACATATTGTGGTTTTGCAGAAAACTTCATCCGCGTCTACCAAAAGATGCATGTGCATGCTTAAAACGCGTTTTCGCACAAATCCGTGCGCGGGTGCTAAAAAGAGCAGCATCGGCATGCTTAGCACGTCGTTTGGTAGAAATCCACGTGTGCGTTCTGCCAAAAGCACCATTTGCATGCACATCTTGTGGTTTTGCAGAAAACTTCATCCGCGTCTACCAAAAGATGCATGTGCATGCTTAAAACGCGTTTTCGCACAAATGCGTGCGCGGGTGCTAAAAAGTGCAGCATCGGCATGCTTAGGACGTCGTTTGGTAGAAATCCACGTGCGCGTTCTGTCAAAAGCACCATTTGCATGCACATCTTGTGGTTTTGCAGAAAACTTCATCCGCGTCTACCAAAAGATGCATGTGCATGCTTAAAACGCGTTTTCGCACAAATCCGTGCGCGGGTGCTAAAAAGAGCAGCATCGGCATGCTTAGCACGTCGTTTGGTAGAAATCCACGTGCGCGTTCTGCCAAAAGCACCATTTGCATGCACATCTTGTGGTTTTGCAGAAAACTTCATCCGCGTCTACCAAAAGATGCATGTGCATGCTTAAAACGCGTTTTCGCACAAATGCGTGCGCGGGTGCTAAAAAGCAGCATCGGCATGCTTAGCACGTCGTTTGGTAGAAATCCACGTGCGCGTTCTGCCCAAAGCACCATTTGCATGCACATCTTGTGGTTTTGCAGAAAACTTCATCCGCGTCTACGAAAAGATGCATGTGCATGCTTAAAACGCGTTTTCGCACAAATGCGTGTGCGGGTGCTAAAAGGAGCAGCATCGGCATGCTTAGCACGTCGTTTGGTAGAAATCCACGTGCGCGTTCTGCCAAAAGCACCATTTGCATGCACATCTTGTGGTTTTGCAGAAAACTTCATCCGCGTCTACCAAAAGATGCATGTGCATGCTTAAAACGCGTTTTCGCACAAATCCGTGCGCGGGCGCTAAAAAGAGCAGCATCGGCATGCTTAGCACGTCGTTTGGTAGAAATCCACGTGCGCGTTCTGCCAAAAGCACCATTTGCATGCACATCTTGTGGTTTTGCAGAAAACTTCATCCGCGTCTACCAAAAGATGCATGTGCATGCTTAAAACGCGTTTTCGCACAAATCCGTGCGCGGGTGCTAAAAAGAGCAGCATCGGCATGCTTAGCACGTCGTTTGGTAGAAATCCACGTGCGCGTTCTGCCAAAAGCACCATTTGCATGCACATCTTGTGGTTTTGCAGAAAACTTCATCCGCATCTACCAAAAGATGCATGTGCATGCTTAAAACGCGTTTTCGCACAAATCCGTGCGCGGGTGCTAAAAAGAGCAGCATCGGCATGCTTAGCACGTCGTTTGGTAGAAATCCACGTGCGCGTTCTGCAAAAAGCACCATTTGCATGCACATCTTGTGGTTTTGCAGAAAACTTCATCCGCGTCTACCAAAAGATGCATGTGCATGCTTAAAACGCGTTTTCGCACAAATGCGCGCGCGGGTGCTAAAAAGAGCAGCATCGGCATGCTTAGCACGTCGTTTGGTAGAAATCCACGTGCGCGTTCTGCAAAAAGCACCATTTGCATGCACATCTTGTGGTTTTGCAGAAAACTTCATCCGCGTCTACCAAATTATGCATGTGCATGCTTAAAACGCGTTTTCGCACAAATGCGTGCGCGGGTGCTAAAAAGAGCAGCATCGGCATGCTTAGCACGTCGTTTGGTAGGAATCCACGTGCGCGTTCTGCCAAAAGCACCATTTGCATGGACATCTTGTGGTTTTGCAGAAAACTTCATCCGCGTCTATCAAAAGATGCATGTGCATGCTTAAAACGCGTTTTCGCACAAATCCGTGCGCGGGTGCTAAAAAGAGCAGCATCGGCATGCTTAGCACGTCGTTTGGTAGAAATCCACGTGCGCGTTCTGCAAAAAGCACAATTTGCATGCACATCTTGTGGTTTTGCAGAAAACTTCATCCGCGTCTACCAAAAGATGCATGTGCATGCTTAAAACGCGTTTTCGCACAAATGCGTGCGCGGGTGCTAAAAAGAGCAGCATCGGCATGCTTAGCACGTCGTTTGGTAGAAATCCACGTCCGCGTTCTGCAAAAAGCACCATTTGCATGCACATCTTGTGGTTTTGCAGGAAACTTCATCCGCGTCTACCAAAAGATGCATGTGCATGCTTAAAACGCGTTTTCGCACAAATGCGTGCGCGGGTGCTAAAAAGAGCAGCATCGGCATGCTTAGCACGTCGTTTGGTAGAAATCCACGTGCGCGTTCTGCCAAAAGCACCATTTGCATGCACATCTTGTGGTTTTGCAGAAAACTTCATCCGCGTCTACCAAAAGATGCATGTGCATGCTTAAAACGCGTTTTCGCACAAATGCGTGCGCGGGTGCTAAAAAGAGCAGCATCGGCATGCTTAGCACGTCGTTTGGTAGAAATCCACGTGCGCGTTCTGCCAAAAGCACCATTTGCATGCACATCTTGTGGTTTTGCAGAAAACTTCATCCGCGTCTACCAAAAGATGCATGTGCATGCTTAAAACGCGTTTTCGCACAAATCCGTGCGCGGGTGCTAAAAAGAGCAGCATCGGCATGCTTAGCACGTCGTTTGGTAGAAATCCACGTGCGCGTTCTGCCAAAAGCACCATTTGCATGCACATCTTGTGGTTTTGCAGAAAACTTCATCCGCGTCTACCAAAAGATGCATGTGCATGCTTAAAACGCGTTTTCGCACAAATCCGTGCGCGGGTGCTAAAAAGAGCAGCATCGGCATGCTTAGCACGTCGTTTTGTAGAAATCCACGTGCGCGTTCTGCCAAAAGCACCATTTGCATGCACATATTGTGGTTTTGCAGAAAACTTCATCCGCGTCTACCAAAGATGCATGTGCATGCTTAAAACGCGTTTTCGCACAAATCCGTGCGCGGGTGCTAAAAAGAGCAGCATCGGCATGCTTAGCACGTGGTTTGGTAGAAATCCACGTGCGCGTTCTGCCAAAAGCACCATTTGCATGCACATCTTGTGGTTTTGCAGAAAACTTCATCCGCGTCTACCAAAAGATGCATGTGCATGCTTAAAACGCGTTTTCGCACAAATGCGTGCGCGGGTGCTAAAAAGAGCAGCATCGGCATGCTTAGCACGTCGTTTGGTAGAAATCCACGTGCGCGTTCTGTCAAAAGCACCATTTGCATGCACATCTTGTGGTTTTGCAGAAAACTTCATCCGCGTCTACCAAAAGATGCATGTGCATGCTTAAAACGCGTTTTCGCACAAATCCGTGCGCGGGTGCTAAAAAGAGCAGCATCGGCATGCTTAGCACGTCGTTTGGTAGAAATCCACGTGCGCGTTCTGCCAAAAGCACCATTTGCATGCACATCTTGTGGTTTTGCAGAAAACTTCATCCGCGTCTACCAAAAGATGCATGTGCATGCTTAAAACGCGTTTTCGCACAAATGCGTGCGCGGGTGCTAAAAAGAGCAGCATCGGCATGCTTAGCACGTCGTTTGGTAGAAATCCACGTGCGCGTTCTGCCCAAAGCACCATTTGCATGCACATTTTGTGGTTTTGCAGAAAACTTCATCCGCGTCTACCAAAAGATGCATGTGCATGCTTAAAACGCGTTTTCGCACAAATGCGTGTGCGGGTGCTAAAAGGAGCAGCATCGGCATGCTTAGCACGTCGTTTGGTAGAAATCCACGTGCGCGTTCTGCCAAAAGCACCATTTGCATGCACATCTTGTGGTTTTGCAGAAAACTTCATCCGCGTCTACCAAAAGATGCATGTGCATGCTTAAAACGCGTTTTCGCACAAATCCGTGCGCGGGCGCTAAAAAGAGCAGCATCGGCATGCTTAGCACGTCGTTTGGTAGAAATCCACGTGCGCGTTCTGCCAAAAGCACCATTTGCATGCACATCTTGTGGTTTTGCAGAAAACTTCATCCGCGTCTACCAAAAGATGCATGTGCATGCTTAAAACGCGTTTTCGCACAAATCCGTGCGCGGGTGCTAAAAAGAGCAGCATCGGCATGCTTAGCACGTCGTTTGGTAGAAATCCACGTGCGCGTTCTGCCAAAAGCACCATTTGCATGCACATCTTGTGGTTTTGCAGAAAACTTCATCCGCATCTACCAAAAGATGCATGTGCATGCTTAAAACGCGTTTTCGCACAAATCCGTGCGCGGGTGCTAAAAAGAGCAGCATCGGCATGCTTAGCACGTCGTTTGGTAGAAATCCACGTGCGCGTTCTGCAAAAAGCACCATTTGCATGCACATCTTGTGGTTTTGCAGAAAACTTCATCCGCGTCTACCAAAAGATGCATGTGCATGCTTAAAACGCGTTTTCGCACAAATGCGTGCGCGGGTGCTAAAAAGAGCAGCATCGGCATGCTTAGCACGTCGTTTGGTAGAAATCCACGTGCGCGTTCTGCCAAAAGCACCATTTGCATGCACATCTTGTGGTTTTGCAGAAAACTTCATCCGCGTCTACCAAAAGATGCATGTGCATGCTTAAAACGCGTTTTCGCACAAATGCGTGCGCGGGTGCTAAAAAGAGCAGCATCGGCATGCTTAGCACGTCGTTTGGTAGAAATCCACGTGCGCGTTCTGCCAAAAGCACCATTTGCATGCACATCTTGTGGTTTTGCAGAAAACTTCATCCGCGTCTACCAAAAGATGCATGTGCATGCTTAAAACGCGTTTTCGCACAAATCCGTGCGCGGGTGCTAAAAAGAGCAGCATCGGCATGCTTAGCACGTCGTTTGGTAGAAATCCACGTGCGCGTTCTGCCAAAAGCACCATTTGCATGCACATCTTGTGGTTTTGCAGAAAACTTCATCCGCGTCTACCAAAAGATGCATGTGCATGCTTAAAACGCGTTTTCGCACAAATCCGTGCGCGGGTGCTAAAAAGAGCAGCATCGGCATGCTTAGCACGTCGTTTTGTAGAAATCCACGTGCGCGTTCTGCCAAAAGCACCATTTGCATGCACATATTGTGGTTTTGCAGAAAACTTCATCCGCGTCTACCAAAGATGCATGTGCATGCTTAAAACGCGTTTTCGCACAAATCCGTGCGCGGGTGCTAAAAAGAGCAGCATCGGCATGCTTAGCACGTGGTTTGGTAGAAATCCACGTGCGCGTTCTGCCAAAAGCACCATTTGCATGCACATCTTGTGGTTTTGCAGAAAACTTCATCCGCGTCTACCAAAAGATGCATGTGCATGCTTAAAACGCGTTTTCGCACAAATGCGTGCGCGGGTGCTAAAAAGAGCAGCATCGGCATGCTTAGCACGTCGTTTGGTAGAAATCCACGTGCGCGTTCTGTCAAAAGCACCATTTGCATGCACATCTTGTGGTTTTGCAGAAAACTTCATCCGCGTCTACCAAAAGATGCATGTGCATGCTTAAAACGCGTTTTCGCACAAATCCGTGCGCGGGTGCTAAAAAGAGCAGCATCGGCATGCTTAGCACGTCGTTTGGTAGAAATCCACGTGCGCGTTCTGCCAAAAGCACCATTTGCATGCACATCTTGTGGTTTTGCAGAAAACTTCATCCGCGTCTACCAAAAGATGCATGTGCATGCTTAAAACGCGTTTTCGCACAAATGCGTGCGCGGGTGCTAAAAAGAGCAGCATCGGCATGCTTAGCACGTCGTTTGGTAGAAATCCACGTGCGCGTTCTGCCCAAAGCACCATTTGCATGCACATTTTGTGGTTTTGCAGAAAACTTCATCCGCGTCTACCAAAAGATGCATGTGCATGCTTAAAACGCGTTTTCGCACAAATGCGTGTGCGGGTGCTAAAAGGAGCAGCATCGGCATGCTTAGCACGTCGTTTGGTAGAAATCCACGTGCGCGTTCTGCCAAAAGCACCATTTGCATGCACATCTTGTGGTTTTGCAGAAAACTTCATCCGCGTCTACCAAAAGATGCATGTGCATGCTTAAAACGCGTTTTTCGCACAAATCCGTGCGCGGGCGCTAAAAAGAGCAGCATCGGCATGCTTAGCACGTCGTTTGGTAGAAATCCACGTGCGCGTTCTGCCAAAAGCACCATTTGCATGCACATCTTGTGGTTTTGCAGAAAACTTCATCCGCGTCTACCAAAAGATGCATGTGCATGCTTAAAACGCGTTTTCGCACAAATCCGTGCGCGGGTGCTAAAAAGAGCAGCATCGGCATGCTTAGCACGTCGTTTGGTAGAAATCCACGTGCGCGTTCTGCCAAAAGCACCATTTGCATGCACATCTTGTGGTTTTGCAGAAAACTTCATCCGCATCTACCAAAAGATGCATGTGCATGCTTAAAACGCGTTTTCGCACAAATCCGTGCGCGGGTGCTAAAAAGAGCAGCATCGGCATGCTTAGCACGTCGTTTGGTAGAAATCCACGTGCGCGTTCTGCAAAAAGCACCATTTGCATGCACATCTTGTGGTTTTGCAGAAAACTTCATCCGCGTCTACCAAAAGATGCATGTGCATGCTTAAAACGCGTTTTCGCACAAATGCGCGCGCGGGTGCTAAAAAGAGCAGCATCGGCATGCTTAGCACGTCGTTTGGTAGAAATCCACGTGCGCGTTCTGCAAAAAGCACCATTTGCATGCACATCTTGTGGTTTCGCAGAAAACTTCATCCGCATCTACCAAAAGATGCATGTGCATGCTTAAAACGCGTTTTCGCACAAATGCGTGCGCGGGGTGCTAAAAAGAGCAGCATCGGCATGTTTAGCACGTCGTTTGGTAGAAATCCACGTGCGCGTTCTGCCCAAAGCACCATTTGCATGCACATCTTGTGGTTTTGCAGAAAACTTCATCCGCGTCTACCAAAAGATGCATGTGCATGCTTAAAACGCGTTTTCGCACAAATCCGTGCGCGGGTGCTAAAAAGAGCAGCATCGGCATGCTTAGCACGTCGTTTGGTAGAAATCCACGTGCGCGTTCTGCCAAAAGCACCATTTGCATGCACATCTTGTGGTTTTGCAGAAAACTTCATCCGCATCTACCAAAAGATGCATGTGCATGCTTAAAACGCGTTTTCGCACAAATGCGTGCGCGGGTGCTAAAAAGAGCAGCATCGGCATGCTTAGCACGTCGTTTGGTAGAAATCCACGTGCGCGTTCTGCCAAAAGCACCATTTGCATGCACATCTTGTGGTTTTGCAGAAAACTTCATCCGCGTCTACCAAAAGATGCATGTGCATGCTTAAAACGCGTTTTCGCACAAATGCGTGCGCGGGTGCTAAAAAGAGCAGCATCGGCATGCTTAGCACGTCGTTTGGTAGAAATCCACGTGCGCGTTCTGCCAAAAGCACCATTTGCATGCACATCTTGTGGTTTTGCAGAAAACTTCATCCGCGTCTACCAAAAGATGCATGTGCATGCTTAAAACGCGTTTTCGCACAAATCCGTGCGCGGGTGCTAAAAAGAGCAGCATCGGCATGCTTAGCACGTCGTTTGGTAGAAATCCACGTGCGCGTTCTGCCAAAAGCACCATTTGCATGCACATCTTGTGGTTTTGCAGAAAACTTCATCCGCGTCTACCAAAAGATGCATGTGCATGCTTAAAACGCGTTTTCGCACAAATCCGTGCGCGGGTGCTAAAAAGAGCAGCATCGGCATGCTTAGCACGTCGTTTTGTAGAAATCCACGTGCGCGTTCTGCCAAAAGCACCATTTGCATGCACATATTGTGGTTTTGCAGAAAATTCATCCGCGTCTACCAAAGATGCATGTGCATGCTTAAAACGCGTTTTCGCACAAATCCGTGCGCGGGTGCTAAAAAGAGCAGCATCGGCATGCTTAGCACGTGGTTTGGTAGAAATCCACGTGCGCGTTCTGCCAAAAGCACCATTTGCATGCACATCTTGTGGTTTTGCAGAAAACTTCATCCGCGTCTACCAAAAGATGCATGTGCATGCTTAAAACGCGTTTTCGCACAAATGCGTGCGCGGGTGCTAAAAAGAGCAGCATCGGCATGCTTAGCACGTCGTTTGGTAGAAATCCACGTGCGCGTTCTGTCAAAAGCACCATTTGCATGCACATCTTGTGGTTTTGCAGAAAACTTCATCCGCGTCTACCAAAAGATGCATGTGCATGCTTAAAACGCGTTTTCGCACAAATGCGTGCGCGGGTGCTAAAAAGAGCAGCATCGGCATGCTTAGCACGTCGTTTGGTAGAAATCCACGTCCGCGTTCTGCAAAAAGCACCATTTGCATGCACATCTTGTGGTTTTGCAGGAAACTTCATCCGCGTCTACCAAAAGATGCATGTGCATGCTTAAAACGCGTTTTCGCACAAATGCGTGCGCGGGTGCTAAAAAGAGCAGCATCGGCATGCTTAGCACGTCGTTTGGTAGAAATCCACGTGCGCGTTCTGCCAAAAGCACCATTTGCATGCACATCTTGTGGTTTTGCAGAAAACTTCATCCGCGTCTACCAAAAGATGCATGTGCATGCTTAAAACGCGTTTTCGCACAAATGCGTGCGCGGGTGCTAAAAAGAGCAGCATCGGCATGCTTAGCACGTCGTTTGGTAGAAATCCACGTGCGCGTTCTGCCAAAAGCACCATTTGCATGCACATCTTGTGGTTTTGCAGAAAACTTCATCCGCGTCTACCAAAAGATGCATGTGCATGCTTAAAACGCGTTTTCGCACAAATCCGTGCGCGGGTGCTAAAAAGAGCAGCATCGGCATGCTTAGCACGTCGTTTGGTAGAAATCCACGTGCGCGTTCTGCCAAAAGCACCATTTGCATGCACATCTTGTGGTTTTGCAGAAAACTTCATCCGCGTCTACCAAAAGATGCATGTGCATGCTTAAAACGCGTTTTCGCACAAATCCGTGCGCGGGTGCTAAAAAGAGCAGCATCGGCATGCTTAGCACGTCGTTTTGTAGAAATCCACGTGCGCGTTCTGCCAAAAGCACCATTTGCATGCACATATTGTGGTTTTGCAGAAAACTTCATCCGCGTCTACCAAAGATGCATGTGCATGCTTAAAACGCGTTTTCGCACAAATCCGTGCGCGGGTGCTAAAAAGAGCAGCATCGGCATGCTTAGCACGTGGTTTGGTAGAAATCCACGTGCGCGTTCTGCCAAAAGCACCATTTGCATGCACATCTTGTGGTTTTGCAGAAAACTTCATCCGCGTCTACCAAAAGATGCATGTGCATGCTTAAAACGCGTTTTCGCACAAATGCGTGCGCGGGTGCTAAAAAGAGCAGCATCGGCATGCTTAGCACGTCGTTTGGTAGAAATCCACGTGCGCGTTCTGTCAAAAGCACCATTTGCATGCACATCTTGTGGTTTTGCAGAAAACTTCATCCGCGTCTACCAAAAGATGCATGTGCATGCTTAAAACGCGTTTTCGCACAAATCCGTGCGCGGGTGCTAAAAAGAGCAGCATCGGCATGCTTAGCACGTCGTTTGGTAGAAATCCACGTGCGCGTTCTGCCAAAAGCACCATTTGCATGCACATCTTGTGGTTTTGCAGAAAACTTCATCCGCGTCTACCAAAAGATGCATGTGCATGCTTAAAACGCGTTTTCGCACAAATGCGTGCGCGGGTGCTAAAAAGAGCAGCATCGGCATGCTTAGCACGTCGTTTGGTAGAAATCCACGTGCGCGTTCTGCCCAAAGCACCATTTGCATGCACATTTTGTGGTTTTGCAGAAAACTTCATCCGCGTCTACCAAAAGATGCATGTGCATGCTTAAAACGCGTTTTCGCACAAATGCGTGTGCGGGTGCTAAAAGGAGCAGCATCGGCATGCTTAGCACGTCGTTTGGTAGAAATCCACGTGCGCGTTCTGCCAAAAGCACCATTTGCATGCACATCTTGTGGTTTTGCAGAAAACTTCATCCGCGTCTACCAAAAGATGCATGTGCATGCTTAAAACGCGTTTTCGCACAAATCCGTGCGCGGGCGCTAAAAAGAGCAGCATCGGCATGCTTAGCACGTCGTTTGGTAGAAATCCACGTGCGCGTTCTGCCAAAAGCACCATTTGCATGCACATCTTGTGGTTTTGCAGAAAACTTCATCCGCGTCTACCAAAAGATGCATGTGCATGCTTAAAACGCGTTTTCGCACAAATCCGTGCGCGGGTGCTAAAAAGAGCAGCATCGGCATGCTTAGCACGTCGTTTGGTAGAAATCCACGTGCGCGTTCTGCCAAAAGCACCATTTGCATGCACATCTTGTGGTTTTGCAGAAAACTTCATCCGCATCTACCAAAAGATGCATGTGCATGCTTAAAACGCGTTTTCGCACAAATCCGTGCGCGGGTGCTAAAAAGAGCAGCATCGGCATGCTTAGCACGTCGTTTGGTAGAAATCCACGTGCGCGTTCTGCAAAAAGCACCATTTGCATGCACATCTTGTGGTTTTGCAGAAAACTTCATCCGCGTCTACCAAAAGATGCATGTGCATGCTTAAAACGCGTTTTCGCACAAATGCGCGCGCGGGTGCTAAAAAGAGCAGCATCGGCATGCTTAGCACGTCGTTTGGTAGAAATCCACGTGCGCGTTCTGCAAAAAGCACCATTTGCATGCACATCTTGTGGTTTCGCAGAAAACTTCATCCGCATCTACCAAAAGATGCATGTGCATGCTTAAAACGCGTTTTCGCACAAATGCGTGCGCGGGTGCTAAAAAGAGCAGCATCGGCATGTTTAGCACGTCGTTTGGTAGAAATCCACGTGCGCGTTCTGCCCAAAGCACCATTTGCATGCACATCTTGTGGTTTTGCAGAAAACTTCATCCGCGTCTACCAAAAGATGCATGTGCATGCTTAAAACGCGTTTTCGCACAAATCCGTGCGCGGGTGCTAAAAAGAGCAGCATCGGCATGCTTAGCACGTCGTTTGGTAGAAATCCACGTGCGCGTTCTGCCAAAAGCACCATTTGCATGCACATCTTGTGGTTTTGCAGAAAACTTCATCCGCATCTACCAAAAGATGCATGTGCATGCTTAAAACGCGTTTTCGCACAAATGCGTGCGCGGGTGCTAAAAAGAGCAGCATCGGCATGCTTAGCACGTCGTTTGGTAGAAATCCACGTGCGCGTTCTGCCAAAAGCACCATTTGCATGCACATCTTGTGGTTTTGCAGAAAACTTCATCCGCGTCTACCAAAAGATGCATGTGCATGCTTAAAACGCGTTTTCGCACAAATGCGTGCGCGGGTGCTAAAAAGAGCAGCATCGGCATGCTTAGCACGTCGTTTGGTAGAAATCCACGTGCGCGTTCTGCCAAAAGCACCATTTGCATGCACATCTTGTGGTTTTGCAGAAAACTTCATCCGCGTCTACCAAAAGATGCATGTGCATGCTTAAAACGCGTTTTCGCACAAATCCGTGCGCGGGTGCTAAAAAGAGCAGCATCGGCATGCTTAGCACGTCGTTTGGTAGAAATCCACGTGCGCGTTCTGCCAAAAGCACCATTTGCATGCACATCTTGTGGTTTTGCAGAAAACTTCATCCGCGTCTACCAAAAGATGCATGTGCATGCTTAAAACGCGTTTTCGCACAAATCCGTGCGCGGGTGCTAAAAAGAGCAGCATCGGCATGCTTAGCACGTCGTTTTGTAGAAATCCACGTGCGCGTTCTGCCAAAAGCACCATTTGCATGCACATATTGTGGTTTTGCAGAAAACTTCATCCGCGTCTACCAAAGATGCATGTGCATGCTTAAAACGCGTTTTCGCACAAATCCGTGCGCGGGTGCTAAAAAGAGCAGCATCGGCATGCTTAGCACGTGGTTTGGTAGAAATCCACGTGCGCGTTCTGCCAAAAGCACCATTTGCATGCACATCTTGTGGTTTTGCAGAAAACTTCATCCGCGTCTACCAAAAGATGCATGTGCATGCTTAAAACGCGTTTTCGCACAAATGCGTGCGCGGGTGCTAAAAAGAGCAGCATCGGCATGCTTAGCACGTCGTTTGGTAGAAATCCACGTGCGCGTTCTGTCAAAAGCACCATTTGCATGCACATCTTGTGGTTTTGCAGAAAACTTCATCCGCGTCTACCAAAAGATGCATGTGCATGCTTAAAACGCGTTTTCGCACAAATCCGTGCGCGGGTGCTAAAAAGAGCAGCATCGGCATGCTTAGCACGTCGTTTGGTAGAAATCCACGTGCGCGTTCTGCCAAAAGCACCATTTGCATGCACATCTTGTGGTTTTGCAGAAAACTTCATCCGCGTCTACCAAAAGATGCATGTGCATGCTTAAAACGCGTTTTCGCACAAATGCGTGCGCGGGTGCTAAAAAGAGCAGCATCGGCATGCTTAGCACGTCGTTTGGTAGAAATCCACGTGCGCGTTCTGCCCAAAGCACCATTTGCATGCACATTTTGTGGTTTTGCAGAAAACTTCATCCGCGTCTACCAAAAGATGCATGTGCATGCTTAAAACGCGTTTTCGCACAAATGCGTGTGCGGGTGCTAAAAGGAGCAGCATCGGCATGCTTAGCACGTCGTTTGGTAGAAATCCACGTGCGCGTTCTGCCAAAAGCACCATTTGCATGCACATCTTGTGGTTTTGCAGAAAACTTCATCCGCGTCTACCAAAAGATGCATGTGCATGCTTAAAACGCGTTTTCGCACAAATCCGTGCGCGGGCGCTAAAAAGAGCAGCATCGGCATGCTTAGCACGTCGTTTGGTAGAAATACACGTGCGCGTTCTGCCAAAAGCACCATTTGCATGCACATCTTGTGGTTTTGCAGAAAACTTCATCCGCGTCTACCAAAAGATGCATGTGCATGCTTAAAACGCGTTTTCGCACAAATCCGTGCGCGGGTGCTAAAAAGAGCAGCATCGGCATGCTTAGCACGTCGTTTGGTAGAAATCCACGTGCGCGTTCTGCCAAAAGCACCATTTGCATGCACATCTTGTGGTTTTGCAGAAAACTTCATCCGCATCTACCAAAAGATGCATGTGCATGCTTAAAACGCGTTTTCGCACAAATCCGTGCGCGGGGTGCTAAAAAGAGCAGCATCGGCATGCTTAGCACGTCGTTTGGTAGAAATCCACGTGCGCGTTCTGCAAAAAGCACCATTTGCATGCACATCTTGTGGTTTTGCAGAAAAACTTCATCCGCGTCTACCAAAAGATGCATGTGCATGCTTAAAACGCGTTTTCGCACAAATGCGCGCGCGGGTGCTAAAAAGAGCAGCATCGGCATGCTTAGCACGTCGTTTGGTAGAAATCCACGTGCGCGTTCTGCAAAAAGCACCATTTGCATGCACATCTTGTGGTTTCGCAGAAAACTTCATCCGCATCTACCAAAAGATGCATGTGCATGCTTAAAACGCGTTTTCGCACAAATGCGTGCGCGGGTGCTAAAAAGAGCAGCATCGGCATGTTTAGCACGTCGTTTGGTAGAAATCCACGTGCGCGTTCTGCCCAAAGCACCATTTGCATGCACATCTTGTGGTTTTGCAGAAAACTTCATCCGCGTCTACCAAAAGATGCATGTGCATGCTTAAAACGCGTTTTCGCACAAATCCGTGCGCGGGTGCTAAAAAGAGCAGCATCGGCATGCTTAGCACGTCGTTTGGTAGAAATCCACGTGCGCGTTCTGCCAAAAGCACCATTTGCATGCACATCTTGTGGTTTTGCAGAAAACTTCATCCGCATCTACCAAAAGATGCATGTGCATGCTTAAAACGCGTTTTCGCACAAATCCGTGCGCGGGTGCTAAAAAGAGCAGCATCGGCATGCTTAGCACGTCGTTTGGTAGAAATCCACGTGCGCGTTCTGCAAAAAGCACCATTTGCATGCACATCTTGTGGTTTTGCAGAAAACTTCATCCGCGTCTACCAAAAGATGCATGTGCATGCTTAAAACGCGTTTTCGCACAAATGCGCGCGCGGGTGCTAAAAAGAGCAGCATCGGCATGCTTAGCACGTCGTTTGGTAGAAATCCACGTGCGCGTTCTGTCAAAAGCACCATTTGCATGCACATCTTGTGGTTTTGCAGAAAACTTCATCCGCGTCTACCAAAAGATGCATGTGCATGCTTAAAACGCGTTTTCGCACAAATCCGTGCGCGGGTGCTAAAAAGAGCAGCATCGGCATGCTTAGCACGTCGTTTGGTAGAAATCCACGTGCGCGTTCTGCCAAAAGCACCATTTGCATGCACATCTTGTGGTTTTGCAGAAAACTTCATCCGCGTCTACCAAAAGATGCATGTGCATGCTTAAAACGCGTTTTCGCACAAATGCGTGCGCGGGTGCTAAAAAGAGCAGCATCGGCATGCTTAGCACGTCGTTTGGTAGAAATCCACGTGCGCGTTCTGCCCAAAGCACCATTTGCATGCACATTTTGTGGTTTTGCAGAAAACTTCATCCGCGTCTACCAAAAGATGCATGTGCATGCTTAAAACGCGTTTTCGCACAAATGCGTGTGCGGGTGCTAAAAGGAGCAGCATCGGCATGCTTAGCACGTCGTTTGGTAGAAATCCACGTGCGCGTTCTGCCAAAAGCACCATTTGCATGCACATCTTGTGGTTTTGCAGAAAAACTTCATCCGCGTCTACCAAAAGATGCATGTGCATGCTTAAAACGCGTTTTCGCACAAATCCGTGCGCGGGCGCTAAAAAGAGCAGCATCGGCATGCTTAGCACGTCGTTTGGTAGAAATCCACGTGCGCGTTCTGCCAAAAGCACCATTTGCATGCACATCTTGTGGTTTTGCAGAAAAGTTCATCCGCGTCTACCAAAAGATGCATGTGCATGCTTAAAACGCGTTTTCGCACAAATCCGTGCGCGGGTGCTAAAAAGAGCAGCATCGGCATGCTTAGCACGTCGTTTGGTAGAAATCCACGTGCGCGTTCTGCCAAAAGCACCATTTGCATGCACATCTTGTGGTTTTGCAGAAAACTTCATCCGCATCTACCAAAAGATGCATGTGCATGCTTAAAACGCGTTTTCGCACAAATCCGTGCGCGGGTGCTAAAAAAGAGCAGCATCGGCATGCTTAGCACGTCGTTTGGTAGAAATCCACGTGCGCGTTCTGCAAAAAGCACCATTTGCATGCACATCTTGTGGTTTTGCAGAAAACTTCATCCGCGTCTACCAAAAGATGCATGTGCATGCTTAAAACGCGTTTTCGCACAAATGCGCGCGCGGGTGCTAAAAAGAGCAGCATCGGCATGCTTAGCACGTCGTTTGGTAGAAATCCACGTGCGCGTTCTGCAAAAAGCACCATTTGCATGCACATCTTGTGGTTTCGCAGAAAACTTCATCCGCATCTACCAAAAGATGCATGTGCATGCTTAAAACGCGTTTTCGCACAAATGCGTGCGCGGGTGCTAAAAAGAGCAGCATCGGCATGTTTAGCACGTCGTTTGGTAGAAATCCACGTGCGCGTTCTGCCCAAAGCACCATTTGCATGCACATCTTGTGGTTTTGCAGAAAACTTCATCCGCGTCTACCAAAAGATGCATGTGCATGCTTAAAACGCGTTTTCGCAAAATCCGTGCGCGGGCGCTAAAAAGAGCAGCATCGGCATGCCATGCTTAGCACGTGGTTTGGTAGAAATCCACGTGCGCGTTCTGCCAAAAGCACCATTTGCATGCACATCTTGTGGTTTTGCAGAAAACTTCATCCGCGTCTACCAAAAGATGCATGTGCATGCTTAAAACGCGTTTCGCACAAATGCGTGCGCGGGTGCTAAAAGAGCAGCATCGCATGCTTAGCACGTCGTTTGGTAGAAATCCACGTGCGCGTTCTGTCAAAAGCACCATTTGCATGCACATCTTGTGGTTTTGCAGAAACTTCATCCGCGTCTACCAAAAGATGCATGTGCATGCTTAAAACGCGTTTTCGCACAAATCCGTGCGCGGTGCTAAAAAGAGCAGCATCGGCATGCTTAACACGTCGTTTGGTAGAAATCCACGTGGCGCGTTCTGCCAAAGCACCATTTGCATGCACATCTTGTGGTTTTGCAGAAAACTTCATCCGCGTCTACCAAAAGATGCATGTGCATGCTTAAAACGCGTTTTCGCACAAATGCGTGCGCGGGTGCTAAAAAGAGCAGCATCGGCATGCTTAGCACGTCGTTTGGTAGAAATCCACGTGCGCGTTCTGCCCAAAGCACCATTTGCATGCACATTTTGTGGTTTTGCAGAAAACTTCATCCGCGTCTACCAAAAGATGCATGTGCATGCTTAAAACGCGTTTTCGCACAAATGCGTGTGCGGGTGCTAAAAGGAGCAGCATCGGCATGCTTAGCACGTCGTTTGGTAGAAATCCACGTGCGCGTTCTGCAAAAGCACCATTTGCATGCACATCTTGTGGTTTTGCAGAAAACTTCATCCGCGTCTACCAAAAGATGCATGTGCATGCTTAAAACGCGTTTTCGCACAAATCCGTGCGCGGGCGCTAAAAAGAGCAGCATCGGCATGCTTAGCACGTCGTTTGGTAGAAATCCACGTGCGCGTTCTACCAAAAGCACCATTTGCATCGCACATCTTGTGGTTTTGTACAGAAAACTTCATCCGCGTCTACCAAAAGATGCATGTGCATGCTTAAAACGCGTTTTCGCACAAATCGTGCGCGGGTGCTAAAAAGAGCAGCATCGGCATGCTTAGCACGTCGTTTGGTAGAAATCCACGTGCGCGTTCTGCCAAAAGCACCATTTGCATGCACATCTTGTGGTTTTGCAGAAAACTTCATCCGCATCTACCAAAAGATGCATGTGCATGCTTAAAACGCGTTTTCGCACAAATCCGTGCGCGGGTGCTAAAAAGACAGCATCGGCATGCTTAGCACGTCGTTTGGTAGAAATCCACGTGCGCGTTCTGCAAAAAGCACCATTTGCATGCACATCTTGTGGTTTTGCAGAAAACTTCATCCGCGTCTACCAAAAGATGCATGTGCATGCTTAAAACGCGTTTTCGCACAAATGCGCGCGCGGCTGCTAAAAAGAGCAGCATCGGCATGCTTAGCACGTCGTTTGGTAGAAATCCACGTGCGCGTTCTGCAAAAAGCACCATTTGCATGCACATCTTGTGGTTTCGCAGAAAACTTCATCCGCATCTACCAAAAGATGCATGTGCATGCTTAAAACGCGTTTTCGCACAAATGCGTGCGCGGGTGCTAAAAAGAGCAGCATCGGCATGTTTAGCACGTCGTTTGGTAGAAATCCACGTGCGCGTTCTGCCCAAAGCACCATTTGCATGCACATCTTGTGGTTTTGCAGAAAACTTCATCCGCGTCTACCAAAAGATGCATGTGCATGCTTAAAACGCGTTTTCGCAAAATCCGTGCGCGGGCGCTAAAAAGAGCAGCATCGGCATGCTTAGCACGTCGTTTGGTAGAAATCCACGTGCGCGTTCTGCCAAAAGCACCATTTGCATGCACATCTTGTGGTTTTGCAGAAAACTTCATCCGCGTCTACCAAAAGATGCATGTGCATGCTTAAAACGCGTTTTCGCACAAATCCGTGCGCGGGTGCTAAAAAGAGCAGCATCGGCATGCTTAGCACGTCGTTTGGTAGAAATCCACGTGCGCGTTCTGCAAAAAGCACCATTTGCATGCACATCTTGTGGTTTTGCAGAAAACTTCATCCGCGTCTACCAAAAGATGCATGTGCATGCTTAAAACGCGTTTTCGCACAAATGCGCGCGCGGGTGCTAAAAAGAGCAGCATCGGCATGCTTAGCACGTCGTTTGGTAGAAATCCACGTGCGCGTTCTGCAAAAAGCACCATTTGCATGCACATCTTGTGGTTTTGCAGAAAACTTCATCCGCATCTACCAAAAGATGCATGTGCATGCTTAAAACGCGTTTTCGCACAAATGCGTGCGCGGGTGCTAAAAAGAGCAGCATCGGCATGCTTAGCACGTCGTTTGGTAGAAATCCACGTGCGCGTTCTGCCCAAAGCACCATTTGCATGCACATCTTGTGGTTTTGCAGAAAACTTCATCCGCGTCTACCAAAAGATGCATGTGCATGCTTAAAACGCGTTTTCGCACAAATGCGTGTGCGGGTGCTAAAAGGAGCAGCATCGGCATGCTTAGCACGTCGTTTGGTAGAAATCCACGTGCGCGTTCTGCCAAAAGCACCATTTGCATGCACATCTTGTGGTTTTGCAGAAAACTTCATCCGCGTCTACCAAAAGATGCATGTGCATGCTTAAAACGCGTTTTCGCACAAATCCGTGCGCGGGCGCTAAAAAGAGCAGCATCGGCATGCTTAGCACGTCTTTTGGTAGAAATCCACGTGCGCGTTCTGCCAAAAGCACCATTTGCATGCACATCTTGTGGTTTTTGCAGAAAACTTCATCCGCGTCTACCAAAAGATGCATGTGCATGCTTAAAACGCGTTTTTCGCACAAATCCGTGCGCGGGTGCTAAAAAGAGCAGCATCGGCATGCTTAGCACGTCGTTTGGGTAGAAATCCACGTGCGCGTTCTGCAAAAAGCACCATTTGCATGCACATCTTGTGGTTTTGCAGAAAACTTCATCCGCGTCTACCAAAAGATGCATGCGCATGCTTAAAACGCGTTTTCGCACAACAAATGCGCGCGCGGGTGCTAAAAAGAGCAGCATCGGCATGCTTAGCACGTCGTTTGGTAGAAATCCACGTGCGCGTTCTGCCCAAAGCACCATTTGCATGCACATCTTGTGGTTTCGCAGAAAACTTCATCCGCGTCTACCAAAAGATGCATGTGCATGCTTAAAACGCGTTTTCGCACAAATGCGTGTGCGGGTGCTAAAAGGAGCAGCATCGGCATGCTTAGCACGTCGTTTGGTAGAAATCCACGTGCGCGTTCTGCCAAAAGCACCATTTGCATGCACATCTTGTGGTTTTGCAGAAAACTTCATCCGCGTCTACCAAAAGATGCATGTGCATGCTTAAAACGCGTTTTCGCACAAATCCGTGCGCGGGCGCTAAAAAGAGCAGCATCGGCATGCTTAGCACGTCTTTTGGTAGAAATCCACGTGCGCGTTCTGCCAAAAGCACCATTTGCATGCACATCTTGTGGTTTTGCAGAAAACTTCATCCGCGTCTACCAAAAGATGCATGTGCATGCTTAAAACGCGTTTTCGCACAAATCCGTGCGCGGGTGCTAAAAAGAGCAGCATCGGCATGCTTAGCACGTCGTTTGGTAGAAATCCACGTGCGCGTTCTGCAAAAAGCACCATTTGCATGCACATCTTGTGGTTTTGCAGAAAACTTCATCCGCGTCTACCAAAAGATGCATGCGCATGCTTAAAACGCGTTTTCGCACAAATGCGCGCGCGGGTGCTAAAAAGAGCAGCATCGGCATGCTTAGCACGTCGTTTGGTAGAAATCCACGTGCGCGTTCTGCCAAAAGCACCATTTGCATGCACATCTTGTGGTTTTGCAGAAAACTTCATCCGCGTCTACCAAAAGATGCATGTGCATGCTTAAAACGCGTTTTCGCACAAATGCGTGCGCGGGTGCTAAAAAGAGCAGCATCGGCATGCTTAGCACGTCGTTTGGTAGAAATCAACAAGCGCGTTCGGCCCAAAGCACCATTTGCATGCACATCTTGTGGTTTTGCAGAAAACTTCATCCGCGTCTACCAAAAGATGCATGTGCATGCTTAAAACGCGTTTTCGCACAAATCCGTGCGCGGGCGCTAAAAAGAGCAGCATCGGCAAGCTTAGCACGTCGTTTGGTAGAAATCCACGTGCGCGTTCTGCCAAAAGCACCATTTGCATGCACATCTTGTGGTTTTGCAGAAAACTTCATCCGCGTCTACCAAAAGATGCATGTGCATGCTTAAAACGCGTTTTCGCACAAATCCGTGCGCGGGTGCTAAAAAGAGCAGCATCGGCATGCTTAGCACGTCGTTTGGTAGAAATCCACGTGCGCGTTCTGCAAAAAGCACCATTTGCATGCACATCTTGTGGTTTTGCAGAAAACTTCATCCGCGTCTACCAAAAGATGCATGTGCATGCTTAAAACGCGTTTTCGCACAAATGCGCGCGCGGGTGCTAAAAAGAGCAGCATCGGCGTGCTTAGCACGTCGTTTGGTAGAAATCCACGTGCGCGTTCTGCAAAAAGCACCATTTGCATGCACATCTTGTGGTTTTGCAGAAAACTTCATCCGCATCTACCAAAAGATGCATGTGCATGCTTAAAACGCGTTTTCGCACAAATGCGTGCGCGGGTGCTAAAAAGAGCAGCATCGGCATGCTTAGCACGTCGTTTGGTAGAAATCCACGTGCGCGTTCTGCCCAAAGCACCATTTGCATGCACATCTTGTGGTTTTGCAGAAAACTTCATCCGCGTCTACCAAAAGATGCATGTGCATGCTTAAAACGCGTTTTCGCACAAATGCGTGTGCGGGTGCTAAAAGGAGCAGCATCGGCATGCTTAGCACGTCGTTTGGTAGAAATCCACGTGCGCGTTCTGCCAAAAGCACCATTTGCATGCACATCTTGTGGTTTTGCAGAAAACTTCATCCGCGTCTACCAAAAGATGCATGTGCATGCTTAAAACGCGTTTTCGCACAAATCCGTGCGCGGCGCTAAAAAGAGCAGCATCGGCATGCTTAGCACGTCGTTTGGTAGAAATCCACGTGCGCGTTCTGCCAAAAGCACCATTTGCATGCACATCTTGTGGTTTTGCAGAAAACTTCATCCGCGTCTACCAAAAGATGCATGTGCATGCTTAAAACGCGTTTTCGCACAAATCCGTGCGCGGGTGCTAAAAAGAGCAGCATCGGCATGCTTAGCACGTCGTTTGGTAGAAATCCACGTGCGCGTTCTGCCAAAAGCACCATTTGCATGCACATCTTGTGGTTTTGCAGAAAACTTCATCCGCGTCTACCAAAAGATGCATGTGCATGCTTAAAACGCGTTTTCGCACAAATCCGTGCGCGCGTGCTAAAAAGAGCAGAATCGGCATGCTTAGCACGTCGTTTGGTAGAAATCCACGTGCGCGTTCTGCAAAAAGCACCATTTGCATGCACATCTTGTGGTTTTGCAGAAAACTTCATCCGCATCTACCAAAAGATGCATGTGCATGCTTAAAACGCGTTTTCGCACAAATGCGTGCGCGGGTGCTAAAAAGAGCAGCATCGGCATGCTTAGCACGTCGTTTGGTAGAAATCCACGTGCGCGTTCTGCCCAAAGCACCATTTGCATGCACATCTTGTGGTTTTGCAGAAAACTTCATCCGCGTCTACCAAAAGATGCATGTGCATGCTTAAAACGCGTTTTCGCACAAATGCGTGCGCGGGTGCTAAAAAGAGCAGCATCGGCATGCTTAGCACGTCGTTTGGTAGAAATCCACGTGCGCGTTCTGCCAAAAGCACCATTTGCATGCACATCTTGTGGTTTTGCAGAAAACTTCATCCGCGTCTACCAAAAGATGCATGTGCATGCTTAAAACGCGTTTTCGCACAAATCCGTGCGCGGGTGCTAAAAAGAGCAGCATCGGCATGCTTAGCACGTCGTTTGGTAGAAATCCACGTGCGCGTTCTGCAAAAAGCACCATTTGCATGCACATCTTGTGGTTTTGCAGAAAACTTCATCCGCGTCTACCAAAAGATGCATGTGCATGCTTAAAACGCGTTTTCGCACAAATCCGTGCGCGGGTGCTAAAAAGAGCAGCATCGGCATGCTTAGCACGTCGTTTGGTAGAAATCCACGTGCGTGTTCTGCCAAAAGCACCATTTGCATGCACATCTTGTGGTTTTGCAGAAAACTTCATCCGCGTCTACCAAAAGATGCATGTGCATGCTTAAAACGCGTTTTCGCACAAATCCGTGCGCGGGTGCTAAAAAGAGCAGCATCGGCATGCTTAGCACGTCGTTTGGTAGAAATCCACGTGCGCGTTCTGCAAAAAGCACCATTTGCATGCACATCTTGTGGTTTTGCAGAAAACTTCATCCGCGTCTACCAAAAGATGCATGTGCATGCTTAAAACGCGTTTTCGCACAAATGCGCGCGCGGGTGCTAAAAAGAGCAGCATCGGCATGCTTAGCACGTCGTTTGGTAGAAATCCACGTGCGCGTTCTGCCAAAAGCACCATTTGCATGCACATCTTGTGGTTTTGCAGAAAACTTCATCCGCGTCTACCAAAAGATGCATGTGCATGCTTAAAACGCGTTTTCGCACAAATGCGTGCGCGGGTGCTAAAAAGAGTAGCATCGGCATGCTTAGCACGTCGTTTGGTAGAAATCCACGTGCGCGTTCTGCAAAAAGCACCATTTGCATGCACATCTTGTGGTTTTGCAGAAAACTTCATCCGCGTCTACCAAAAGATGCATGTGCATGCTTAAAACGCGTTTTCGCACAAATCCGTGCGCGGGTGCTAAAAAGAGCAGCATCGGCATGCTTAGCACGTCGTTTGGTAGAAATCCACGTGCGCGTTCTGCAAAAAGCACCATTTGCATGCACATCTTGTGGTTTTGCAGAAAACTTCATCCGCGTCTACCAAAAGATGCATGTGCATGCTTAAAACGCGTTTTCGCACAAATCCGTGCGCGGGTGCTAAAAAGAGCAGCATCGGCATGCTTAGCACGTCGTTTGGTAGAAATCCACGTGCGTGTTCTGCCAAAAGCACCATTTGCATGCACATCTTGTGGTTTTGCAGAAAACTTCATCCGCGTCTACCAAAAGATGCATGTGCATGCTTAAAACGCGTTTTCGCACAAATCCGTGCGCGGGTGCTAAAAGGAGCAGCATCGGCATGCTTAGCACGTCGTTTGGTAGAAATCCACGTGCGCGTTCTGCCAAAAGCACCATTTGCATGCACATCTTGTGGTTTTGCAGAAAACTTCATCCGCGTCTACCAAAAGATGCATGTGCATGCTTAAAACGCGTTTTCGCACAAATCCGTGCGCGGGTGCTAAAAAGAGCAGCATCGGCATGCTTAGCACGTCGTTTGGTAGAAATCCACGTGCGCGTTCTGCAAAAAGCACCATTTGCATGCACATCTTGTGGTTTTGCAGAAAACTTCATCCGCGTCTACCAAAAGATGCATGTGCATGCTTAAAACGCGTTTTCGCACAAATGCGCGCGCGGGTGCTAAAAAGAGCAGCATCGGCATGCTTAGCACGTCGTTTGGTAGAAATCCACGTGCGCGTTCTGCCAAAAGCACCATTTGCATGCACATCTTGTGGTTTTGCAGAAAACTTCATCCGCGTCTACCAAAAGATGCATGTGCATACTTAAAACGCGTTTTCGCACAAATGCGTGCGCGGGTGCTAAAAAGAGTAGCATCGGCATGCTTAGCACGTCGTTTGGTAGAAATCCACGTGCGCGTTCTGCAAAAAGCACCATTTGCATGCACATCTTGTGGTTTTGCAGAAAACTTCATCCGCGTCTACCAAAAGATGCATGTGCATGCTTAAAACGCGTTTTCGCACAAATCCGTGCGCGAGTGCTAAAAAGAGCAGCATCGGCATGCTTAGCACGTCGTTTGGTAGAAATCCACGTGCGCGTTCTGCAAAAAGCACCATTTGCATGCACATCTTGTGGTTTTGCAGAAAACTTCATCCGCGTCTACCAAAAGATGCATGCGCATGCTTAAAACGCGTTTTCGCACAAATGCGCGCGCGGGTGCTAAAAAGAGCAGCATCGGCATGCTTAGCACGTCGTTTAGTAGAAATCCACGTGCGCGTTCTGCAAAAAGCACCATTTGCTTGCACATCTTGTGGTTTTGCAGAAAACTTCATCCGCATCTACCAAAAGATGCATGTGCATGCTTAAAACGCGTTTTCGCACAAATGCGTGCGCGGGTGCTAAAAAGAGCAGCATCGGCATGCTTAGCACGTCGTTTGGTAGAAATCCACGTGCGCGTTCTGCCCAAAGCACCATTTGCATGCACATCTTGTGGTTTTGCAGAAAACTTCATCCGCGTCTACCAAAAGATGCATGTGCATGCTTAAAACGCGTTTTCGCACAAATGCGTGCGCGGGTGCTAAAAAGAGCAGCATCGGCATGCTTAGCACGTCGTTTGGTAGAAATCCACGTGCGCGTTCTGCCAAAAGCACCATTTGCATGCACATCTTGTGGTTTTGCAGAAAACTTCATCCGCGTCTACCAAAAGATGCATGTGCATGCTTAAAACGCGTTTTCGCACAAATCCGTGCGCGGGTGCTAAAAAGAGCAGCATCGGCATGCTTAGCACGTCGTTTGGTAGAAATCCACGTGCGCGTTCTGCAAAAAGCACCATTTGCATGCACATCTTGTGGTTTTGCAGAAAACTTCATCCGCATCTACCAAAAGATGCATGTGCATGCTTAAAACGCGTTTTCGCACAAATGCGTGCGCGGGTGCTAAAAAGAGCAGCATCGGCATGCTTAGCACGTCGTTTGGTAGAAATCCACGTGCGCGTTCTGCCAAAAGCACCATTTGCATGCACATCTTGTGGTTTTGCAGAAAACTTCATCCGCGTCTACCAAAAGATGCATGTGCATGCTTAAAACGCGTTTTCGCACAAATGCGTGCGCGGGTGCTAAAAGGAGCAGCATCGGCATGCTTAGCACGTCGTTTGGTAGAAATCCACGTGCGCGTTCTGCCAAAAGCACCATTTGCATGCACATCTTGTGGTTTTGCAGAAAACTTCATCCGCGTCTACCAAAAGATGCATGTGCATGCTTAAAACGCGTTTTCGCACAAATCCGTGCGCGGGTGCTAAAAAGAGCAGCATCGGCATGCTTAGCACGTCGTTTGGTAGAAATCCACGTGCGCGTTCTGCAAAAAGCACCATTTGCATGCACATCTTGTGGTTTTGCAGAAAACTTCATCCGCGTCTACCAAAAGATGCATGTGCATGCTTAAAACGCGTTTTCGCACAAATGCGTGCGCGGGTGCTAAAAAGAGCAGCATCGGCATGCTTAGCACGTCGTTTGGTAGAAATCCACGTGCGCGTTCTGCCAAAAGCACCATTTGCATGCACATCTTGTCGTTTTGCAGAAAACTTCATCCGCGTCTACCAAAAGATGCATGTGCATGCTTAAAACGCGTTTTCGCACAAATGCGTGCGCGGGTGCTAAAAAGAGCAGCATCGGCATGCTTAGCACGTCGTTTGGTAGAAATCCACGTGCGCGTTCTGCCAAAAGCACCATTTGCATGCACATCTTGTGGTTTTGCAGAAAACTTCATCCGCGTCTACCAAAAGATGCATGTGCATGCTTAAAACGCGTTTTCGCACAAATGCGTGCGCGGGTGCTAAAAGAGCAGCATCGGCATGCTTAGCACGTCGTTTGGTAGAAATCCACGTGCGCGTTCTGCCAAAAGCACCATTTGCATGCACATCTTGTGGTTTTGCAGAAAACTTCATCCGCGTCTACCAAAAGATGCATGTGCATGCTTAAAACGCGTTTTCGCACAAATCCGTGCGCGGGTGCTAAAAAGAGCAGCATCGGCATGCTTAGCACGTCGTTTGGTAGAAATCCACGTGCGCGTTCTGCCAAAAGCACCATTTGCATGCACATCTTGTGGTTTTGCAGAAAACTTCATCCGCGTCTACCAAAAGATGCATGTGCATGCTTAAAACGCGTTTTCGCACAAATGCGTGCGCGGGTGCTAAAAAGAGCAGCATCGGCATGCTTAGCACGTCGTTTGGTAGAAATCCACGTGCGCGTTCTGCCAAAAGCACCATTTGCATGCACATCTTGTGGTTTTGCAGAAAACTTCATCCGCGTCTACCAAAAGATGCATGTGCATGCTTAAAACGCGTTTTCGCACAAATCCGTGCGCGGGTGCTAAAAAGAGCAGCATCGGCATGCTTAGCACGTCGTTTGGTAGAAATCCACGTGCGCGTTCTGCAAAAAGCACCATTTGCATGCACATCTTGTGGTTTTGCAGAAAACTTCATCAGCGTCTACCAAAAGATGCATGTGCATGCTTAAAACGCGTTTTCGCACAAATGCGTGCGCGGGTGCTAAAAAGAGCAGCATCGGCATGCTTAGCACGTCGTTTGGTAGAAATCCACGTGCGCGTTCTGCCAAAAGCACCATTTGCATGCACATCTTGTGGTTTTGCAGAAAACTTCATCCGCGTCTACCAAAAGATGCATGTGCATGCTTAAAACGCGGTTTCGCACAAATCCGTGCGCGGGTGCTAAAAAGAGCAGCATCGGCATGCTTAGCACGTCGTTTGGTAGAAATCCACGTGCGCGTTCTGCCAAAAGCACCAATCTTGTGGTTTTGCAGAAAACTTCATCCGCGTCTACCAAAAGATGCATGTGCATGCTTAAAACGCGTTTTCGCACAAATCCGTGCGCGGGTGCTAAAAAGAGCAGCATCGGCATGCTTAGCACGTCGTTTGATAGAAATCCACGTGGCGTTCTGCCAAAAGCACCATTTGCATGCACATCTTGTGGTTTTGCAGAAAACTTCATCCGCGTCTACCAAAAGATGCATGTGCATGCTTAAAACGCGTTTTCGCACAAATCCGTGCGCGGGTGCTAAAAAGAGCAGCATCGGCATGCTTAGCACGTCGTTTGGTAGAAATCCACGTGCGCGTTCTGCCAAAAGCACCATTTGCATGCACATCTTGTGGTTTTGCAGAAAACTTCATCCGCGTCTACGAAAAGATGCATGTCCATGCTTAAAACGCGTTTTCGCACAAATCCGTGCGCGGGTGCTAAAAAGAGCAGCATCGGCATGCTTAGCACGTCGTTTGGTTGAAATCCACGTGCGCGTTTTGCCAAAAGCACCATTTGCATGCACATCTTCTGGTTTTGCAGAAAACTTCATCCGCGTCTACCAAAAGATGCATGTGCATGCTTAAAACGCGTTTTCACACAAATCCGTGCGCGGGTGCTAAAAAGAGCAGCATCGGCATGCTTAGCACGTCGTTTGGTAGAAATCCACGTGCGCGTTCTGCCAAAAGCACCATTTGCATGCACATCTTGTGGTTTTGCAGAAAACTTCATCCGCATCTACCAAAAGATGCATGTGCATGCTTAAAACGCGTTTTCGCAAAAATCCGTGCGCGGGTGCTAAAAAGAGCAGCATCGGCATGCTTAGCACGTCGTTTGGTAGAAATCCACGTGCGCGTTCTGCAAAAAGCACCATTTGCATGCACATCTTGTGGTTTTGCAGAAAACTTCATCCGCGTCTACCAAAAGATGCATGTGCATGCTTAAAACGCGTTTTTGCACAAATCCGTGCGCGGGTGCTAAAAAGAGCAGCATCGGCATGCTTAGCACGTCGTTTGGTAGAAATCCACGTGCGCGTTCTGCCAAAAGCACCAATCTTGTGGTTTTGCAGAAAACTTCATCCGCGTCTACCAAAAGATGCATGTGCATGCTTAAAACGCGTTTTCGCACAAATCCGTGCGCGGGTGCTAAAAAGAGCAGCATCGGCATGCTTAGCACGTCGTTTGATAGAAATCCACGTGGCGTTCTGCCAAAAGCACCATTTGCATGCACATCTTGTGGTTTTGCAGAAAACTTCATCCGCGTCTACCAAAAGATGCATGTGCATGCTTAAAACGCGTTTTCGCACAAATCCGTGCGCGGGTGCTAAAAAGAGCAGCATCGGCATGCTTAGCACGTCGTTTGGTAGAAATCCACGTGCGCGTTCTGCCAAAAGCACCATTTGCATGCACATCTTGTGGTTTTGCAGAAAACTTCATCCGCGTCTACGAAAAGATGCATGTCCATGCTTAAAACGCGTTTTCGCACAAATCCGTGCGCGGGTGCTAAAAAGAGCAGCATCGGCATGCTTAGCACGTCGTTTGGTAGAAATCCACGTGCGCGTTTTGCCAAAAGCACCATTTGCATGCACATCTTCTGGTTTTGCAGAAAACTTCATCCGCGTCTACCAAAAGATGCATGTGCATGCTTAAAACGCGTTTTCACACAAATCCGTGCGCGGGTGCTAAAAAGAGCAGCATCGGCATGCTTAGCACGTCGTTTGGTAGAAATCCACGTGCGCGTTCTGCCAAAAGCACCATTTGCATGCACATCTTGTGGTTTTGCAGAAAACTTCATCCGCATCTACCAAAAGATGCATGTGCATGCTTAAAACGCGTTTTCGCAAAAATCCGTGCGCGGGTGCTAAAAAGAGCAGCATCGGCATGCTTAGCACGTCGTTTGGTAGAAATCCACGTGCGCGTTCTGCCAAAAGCACCATTTGCATGCACATCTTGTGGTTTTGCAGAAAACTTCATCCGCGTCTACCAAAAGATGCATGTGCATGCTTAAAACGCGTTTTTGCACAAATCCGTGCGCGGGTGCTAAAAAGAGCAGCATCGGCATGCTTAGCACGTCGTTTGGTAGAAATCCACGTGCGCGTTCTGCCAAAAGCACCATTTGCATGCACATCTTGTGGTTTTGCAGAAAACTTCATCCGCGTCTACGAAAAGATGCATGTCCATGCTTAAAACGCGTTTTCGCACAAATCCGTGCGCGGGTGCTAAAAAGAGCAGCATCGGCATGCTTAGCACGTCGTTTGGTAGAAATCCACGTGCGCGTTCTGCCAAAAGCACCATTTGCATGCACATCTTGTGGTTTTGCAGAAAACTTCATCCGCATCTACCAAAAGATGCATGTGCATGCTTAAAACGCGTTTTCGCAAAAATCCGTGCGCGGGTGCTAAAAAGAGCAGCATCGGCATGCTTAGCACGTCGTTTGGTAGAAATCCACGTGCGCGTTCTGCCAAAAGCACCATTTGCATGCACATCTTGTGGTTTTGCAGAAAACTTCATCCGCGTCTACCAAAAGATGCATGTGCATGCTTAAAACGCGTTTTTGCACAAATCCGTGCGCGGGTGCTAAAAAGAGCAGCATCGGCATGCTTAGCACGTCGTTTGGTAGAAATCCACGTGCGCGTTCTGCCAAAAGCACCATTTGCATGCACATCTTGTGGTTTTGCAGAAAACTTCATCCGCGTCTACGAAAAGATGCATGTCCATGCTTAAAACGCGTTTTCGCACAAATCCGTGCGCGGGTGCTAAAAAGAGCAGCATCGGCATGCTTAGCACGTCGTTTGGTAGAAATCCACGTGCGCGTTCTGCCAAAAGCACCATTTGCATGCACATCTTGTGGTTTTGCAGAAAACTTCATCCGCATCTACCAAAAGATGCATGTGCATGCTTAAAACGCGTTTTCGCAAAAATCCGTGCGCGGGTGCTAAAAAGAGCAGCATCGGCATGCTTAGCACGTCGTTTGGTAGAAATCCACGTGCGCGTTCTGCAAAAAGCACCATTTGCATGCACATCTTGTGGTTTTGCAGAAAACTTCATCCGCGTCTACCAAAAGATGCATGTGCATGCTTAAAACGCGTTTTTGCACAAATCCGTGCGCGGGTGCTAAAAAGAGCAGCATCGGCATGCTTAGCACGTCGTTTGGTAGAAATCCACGTGCGCGTTCTGCCAAAAGCACCAATCTTGTGGTTTTGCAGAAAACTTCATCCGCGTCTACCAAAAGATGCATGTGCATGCTTAAAACGCGTTTTCGCACAAATCCGTGCGCGGGTGCTAAAAAGAGCAGCATCGGCATGCTTAGCACGTCGTTTGATAGAAATCCACGTGGCGTTCTGCCAAAAGCACCATTTGCATGCACATCTTGTGGTTTTGCAGAAAACTTCATCCGCGTCTACCAAAAGATGCATGTGCATGCTTAAAACGCGTTTTCGCACAAATCCGTGCGCGGGTGCTAAAAAGAGCAGCATCGGCATGCTTAGCACGTCGTTTGGTAGAAATCCACGTGCGCGTTCTGCCAAAAGCACCATTTGCATGCACATCTTGTGGTTTTGCAGAAAACTTCATCCGCGTCTACGAAAAGATGCATGTCCATGCTTAAAACGCGTTTTCGCACAAATCCGTGCGCGGGTGCTAAAAAGAGCAGCATCGGCATGCTTAGCACGTCGTTTGGTAGAAATCCACGTGCGCGTTTTGCCAAAAGCACCATTTGCATGCACATCTTCTGGTTTTGCAGAAAACTTCATCCGCGTCTACCAAAAGATGCATGTGCATGCTTAAAACGCGTTTTCACACAAATCCGTGCGCGGGTGCTAAAAAGAGCAGCATCGGCATGCTTAGCACGTCGTTTGGTAGAAATCCACGTGCGCGTTCTGCCAAAAGCACCATTTGCATGCACATCTTGTGGTTTTGCAGAAAACTTCATCCGCATCTACCAAAAGATGCATGTGCATGCTTAAAACGCGTTTTCGCAAAAATCCGTGCGCGGGTGCTAAAAAGAGCAGCATCGGCATGCTTAGCACGTCGTTTGGTAGAAATCCACGTGCGCGTTCTGCCAAAAGCACCATTTGCATGCACATCTTGTGGTTTTGCAGAAAACTTCATCCGCGTCTACCAAAAGATGCATGTGCATGCTTAAAACGCGTTTTTGCACAAATCCGTGCGCGGGTGCTAAAAAGAGCAGCATCGGCATGCTTAGCACGTCGTTTGGTAGAAATCCACGTGCGCGTTCTGCCAAAAGCACCATTTGCATGCACATCTTGTGGTTTTGCAGAAAACTTCATCCGCGTCTACGAAAAGATGCATGTCCATGCTTAAAACGCGTTTTCGCACAAATCCGTGCGCGGGTACTAAAAAGAGCAGCATCGGCATGCTTAGCACGTCGTTTGGTAGAAATCCACGTGCGCGTTTTGCCAAAAGCACCATTTGCATGCACATCTTCTGGTTTTGCAGAAAACTTCATCCGCGTCTACCAAAAGATGCATGTGCATGCTTAAAACGCGTTTTCACACAAATCCGTGCGCGGGTGCTAAAAAGAGCAGCATCGGCATGCTTAGCACGTCGTTTGGTAGAAATCCACGTGCGCGTTCTGCCAAAAGCACCATTTGCATGCACATCTTGTGGTTTTGCAGAAAACTTCATCCGCATCTACCAAAAGATGCATGTGCATGCTTAAAACGCGTTTTCGCAAAAATCCGTGCGCGGGTGCTAAAAAGAGCAGCATCGGCATGCTTAGCACGTCGTTTGGTAGAAATCCACGTGCGTGTTCTGCAAAAAGCACCATTTGCATGCACATCTTGTGGTTTTGCAGAAAACTTCATCCGCGTCTACCAAAAGATGCATGTGCATGCTTAAAACGCGTTTTCGCACAAATCCGTGCGCGGGTGCTAAAAAGAGCAGCATCGGCATGCTTAGCACGTCGTTTGGTAGAAATCCACGTGCGCGTTCTGCCAAAAGCACCATTTGCATGCACATCTTGTGGTTTTGCAGAAAACTTCATCCGCGTCTACCAAAAGATGCATGTGCATGCTTAAAACGCGTTTTCGCAAAAATCCGTGCGCGGGTGCTAAAAAGAGCAGCATCGGCATGCTTAGCACGTCGTTTGGTAGAAATCCACGTGCGCGTTCTGCAAAAAGCACCATTTGCATGCACATCTTGTGGTTTTGCAGAAAACTTCATCCGCGTCTACCAAAAGATGCATGTGCATGCTTAAAACGCGTTTTCGCACAAATGCGTGCGCGGGGGCTAAAAAGAGCAGCATCGGCATGCTTAGCACGTCGTTTGGTAGAAATCCACGTGCGCGTTCTGCAAAAAGCACCATTTGCATGCACATCTTGTGGTTTTGCAGAAAACTTCATCCGCGTCTACCAAAAGATGCATGTGCATGCTTAAGAGGAAGCTTTAGCTTGGGTGCTCCTATCTAAATACATGTAAAAGGAGAATTCGTTTTTCTCGGCAACCACTGCACTAAATTTGACGGGGTTTGCTGCATTTAAAAGAAAAGCTTAAAATCTAGTGACTGTTGGTTTCGAATTTTCGATTTAGGTCGTCAAATTTTTGTAAAAATTTGGCAAAAATCGCAAATTTTCAGAAAACGAAACTATCAAGTTTACAACTCCGTAACTCAGCAAGAAAAAATCATATCGCAATTCTGTAAATTGTACCTGATAGCACATCTAAAGCGGACAAAATTGTTATGTTACATATCAACCTCAAAAAATGGAGTAATGTGTAATTACAACTTTTGCAGAACCTTCGTAAACAACGTAACAAGATCACGTAAGATGTAAACTGACATATTAAATTTGTCCGCTTTGAATGGTCTAATGGATGCCGTTTACAGAATCGCGATATCTGTTCTTGATGCAGAGCTATTAGCTTGTAAACTTCGTGCTTATATTTTTTTCATACGTCTGAATTTTTGAAAATCATTTTAACAAAATTCAAGCCCTAAATCTAAATTCCGCTTCCAACAGTCACTAGAATTTAACTTTCTCTCTCAAATGCAACAAATTTCATTAAAATCGGTCCAGAGGTTATCTCAGAAAAACGCTTTTGCGTTTTTACATGTATTTGAATAGGCCGCGTTGGAGTTGAGCCCGAGCTAAAGCTTCCTCTTAAAACGCGTTTTCGCACAAATGCGTGCGCGGGTGCTAAAAAGAGCAGCATCGGCATGCTTAGCACGTCGTTTGGTAGAAATCCACGTGCGCGTTCTGCCAAAAGCACCATTTGCATGCACATCTTGTGGTTTTGCAGAAAACTTCATCCGCGTCTACCAAAAGATGCATGTGCATGCTTAAAACGCGTTTTCGCACAAATCCGTGCGCGGGTGCTAAAAAGAGCAGCATCGGCATGCTTAGCACGTCGTTTGGTAGAAATCCACGTGCGCGTTCTGCCAAAAGCACCATTTGCATGCACATCTTGTGGTTTTGCAGAAAACTTTATCCGCGTCTACCAAAAGATGCATGTGCATGCTTAAAACGCGTTTTCGCACAAATGCGTGCGCGGGTGCTAAAAGAGCAGCATCGGCATGCTTAGCACGTCGTTTGGTAGAAATCCACGTGCGCGTTCTGCCAAAAGCACCATTTGCATGCACATCTTGTGGTTTTGCAGAAAACTTCCTCCGCGTCTACCAAAAGATGCATGTGCATGCTTAAAACGCGTTTTCGCACAAATCCGTGCGCGGGTGCTAAAAAGAGCAGCATCGGCATGCTTAGCACGTCGTTTGGTAGAAATCCACGTGCGCGTTCTGCAAAAAGCACCATTTGCATGCACATCTTGTGGTTTTGCAGAAAACTTCATCCGCGTCTACCAAAAGATGCATGTGCATGCTTAAAACGCGTTTTCGCACAAATGCGTGCGCGGGTGCTAAAAAGAGTAGCATCGGCATGCTTAGCACGTCGTTTGGTAGAAATCCACGTGCGCGTTCTGCAAAAAGCACCATTTGCATGCACATCTTGTGGTTTTGCAGAAAACTTCATCCGCGTCTACCAAAAGATGCATGTGCATGCTTAAAACGCGTTTTCGCACAAATGCGTGCGCGGGTGCTAAAAAGAGCAGCATCGGCATGCTTAGCACGTCGTTTGGTAGAAATCCACGTGCGCGTTCTGCCAAAAGCACCATTTGCATGCACATCTTGTCGTTTTGCAGAAAACTTCATCCGCGTCTACCAAAAGATGCATGTGCATGCTTAAAACGCGTTTTCGCACAAATGCGTGCGCGGGTGCTAAAAAGAGCAGCATCGGCATGCTTAGCACGTCGTTTGGTAGAAATCCACGTGCGCGTTCTGCCAAAAGCACCATTTGCATGCACATCTTGTGGTTTTGCAGAAAACTTCATCCGCGTCTACCAAAAGATGCATGTGCATGCTAAAAACGCGGTTTCGCACAAATCCGTGCGCGGGTGCTAAAAAGAGCAGCATCGGCATGCTTAGCACGTCGTTTGGTAGAAATCCACGTGCGCGTTCTGCCAAAAGCACCATTTGCATGCACATCTTGTGGTTTTGCAGAAAACTTCATCCGCGTCTACCAAAAGATGCATGTGCATGCTTAAAACGCGTTTTCGCACAAATCCGTGCGCGGGTGCTAAAAAGAGCAGCATCGGCATGCTTAGCACGTCGTTTGGTAGAAATCCACGTGCGCGTTCTGCCAAAAGCACCATTTGCATGCAAATCTTGTGGTTTTGCAGAAAACTTCATCCGCGTCTACCAAAAGATGCATGTGCATGCTTAAAACGCGTTTTCGCACAAATGCGTGCGCGGGTGCTAAAAAGAGCAGCATCGGCATGCTTAGCACGTCGTTTGGTAGAAATCCACGTGCGCGTTCTGCCAAAAGCACCATTTGCATGCACATCTTGTGGTTTTGCAGAAAACTTCATCCGCGTCTACCAAAAGATGCATGTGCATGCTTAAAACGCGTTTTCGCACAAATCCGTGCGCGGGTGCTAAAAAGAGCAGCATCGGCATGCTTAGCACGTCGTTTGGTAGAAATCCACGTGCGCGTTCTGCCAAAAGCACCATTTGCATGCACATCTTGTGGTTTTGCAGAAAACTTCATCCGCATCTACCAAAAGATGCATCTGCATGCTTAAAACGCGTTTTCGCACAAATGCGTGCGCGGGTGCTAAAAGAGCAGCATCGGCATGCTTAGCACGTCGTTTGGTAGAAATCCACGTGCGCGTTCTGCCAAAAGCACCATTTGCATGCACATCTTGTGGTTTTGCAGAAAACTTCATCCGCGTCTACCAAAAGATGCATGTGCATGCTTAAAACGCGTTTTCGCACAAATCCGTGCGCGGGTGCTAAAAAGAGCAGCATCGGCATGCTTAGCACGTCGTTTGGTAGAAATCCACGTGCGCGTTCTGCCAAAAGCACCATTTGCATGCACATCTTGTGGTTTTGCAGAAAACTTCATCCGCGTCTACCAAAAGATGCATGTGCATGCTTAAAACGCGTTTTCGCACAAATCCGTGCGCGGGTGCTAAAAAGAGCAGCATCGGCATGCTTAGCACGTCGTTTGGTAGAAATCCACGTGCGCGTTCTGCCAAAAGCACCATTTGCATGCACATCTTGTGGTTTTGCAGAAAACTTCATCCGCGTCTACCAAAAGATGCATGTGCATGCTTAAAACGCGTTTTCGCACAAATGCGTGCGCGGGTGCTAAAAAGAGCAGCATCGGCATGCTTAGCACGTCGTTTGGTAGAAATCCACGTGCGCGTTCTGCCAAAAGCACCATTTGCATGCACATCTTGTGGTTTTGCAGAAAACTTCATCCGCGTCTACCAAAAGATGCATGTGCATGCTTAAAACGCGTTTTCGCACAAATGCGTGCGCGGGTGCTAAAAAGAGCAGCATCGGCATGCTTAGCACGTCGTTTGGTAGAAATCCACGTGCGCGTTCTGCAAAAAGCACCATTTGCATGCACATCTTGTGGTTTTGCAGAAAACTTCATCAGCGTCTACCAAAAGATGCATGTGCATGCTTAAAACGCGTTTTCGCACAAATGCGTGCGCGGGTGCTAAAAAGAGCAGCATCGGCATGCTTAGCACGTCGTTTGGTAGAAATCCACGTGCGCGTTCTGCCAAAAGCACCATTTGCATGCACATCTTGTGGTTTTGCAGAAAACTTCATCCGCGTCTACCAAAAGATGCATGTGCATGCTTAAAACGCGGTTTCGCACAAATCCGTGCGCGGGTGCTAAAAAGAGCAGCATCGGCATGCTTAGCACGTCGTTTGGTAGAAATCCACGTGCGCGTTCTGCCAAAAGCACCAATCTTGTGGTTTTGCAGAAAACTTCATCCGCGTCTACCAAAAGATGCATGTGCATGCTTAAAACGCGTTTTCGCACAAATCCGTGCGCGGGTGCTAAAAAGAGCAGCATCGGCATGCTTAGCACGTCGTTTGATAGAAATCCACGTGGCGTTCTGCCAAAAGCACCATTTGCATGCACATCTTGTGGTTTTGCAGAAGACTTCATCCGCGTCTACCAAAAGATGCATGTGCATGCTTAAAACGCGTTTTCGCACAAATCCGTGCGCGGGTGCTAAAAAGAGCAGCATCGGCATGCTTAGCACGTCGTTTGGTAGAAATCCACGTGCGCGTTCTGCCAAAAGCACCATTTGCATGCACATCTTGTGGTTTTGCAGAAAACTTCATCCGCGTCTACGAAAAGATGCATGTCCATGCTTAAAACGCGTTTTCGCACAAATCCGTGCGCGGGTGCTAAAAAGAGCAGCATCGGCATGCTTAGCACGTCGTTTGGTAGAAATCCACGTGCGCGTTTTGCCAAAAGCACCATTTGCATGCACATCTTCTGGTTTTGCAGAAAACTTCATCCGCGTCTACCAAAAGATGCATGTGCATGCTTAAAACGCGTTTTCACACAAATCCGTGCGCGGGTGCTAAAAAGAGCAGCATCGGCATGCTTAGCACGTCGTTTGGTAGAAATCCACGTGCGCGTTCTGCCAAAAGCACCATTTGCATGCACATCTTGTGGTTTTGCAGAAAACTTCATCCGCATCTACCAAAAGATGCATGTGCATGCTTAAAACGCGTTTTCGCAAAAATCCGTGCGCGGGTGCTAAAAAGAGCAGCATCGGCATGCTTAGCACGTCGTTTGGTAGAAATCCACGTGCGCGTTCTGCAAAAAGCACCATTTGCATGCACATCTTGTGGTTTTGCAGAAAACTTCATCCGCGTCTACCAAAAGATGCATGTGCATGCTTAAAACGCGTTTTTGCACAAATCCGTGCGCGGGTGCTAAAAAGAGCAGCATCGGCATGCTTAGCACGTCGTTTGGTAGAAATCCACGTGCGCGTTCTGCCAAAAGCACCATTTGCATGCACATCTTGTGGTTTTGCAGAAAACTTCATCCGCGTCTACCAAAAGATGCATGTGCATGCTTAAGAGGAAGCTTTAGCTTGGGTGCTCCTATCTAAATACATGTAAAAGGAGAATTCGTTTTTCTCGGCAACCACTGCACTAAATTTGACGGGGTTTGCTGCATTTAAAAGAAAAGCTTAAAATCTAGTGACTGTTGGTTTCGAATTTTCGATTTAGGTCGTCAAATTTTTGTAAAAATTTGGCAAAAATCGCAAATTTTCAGAAAACGAAACTATCAAGTTTACAACTCCGTAACTCAGCAAGAAAAAATCATATCGCAATTCTGTAAATTGTACCTGATAGCACATCTAAAGCGGACAAAATTGTTATGTTACATATCAACCTCAAAAAATGGAGTAATGTGTAATTACAACTTTTGCAGAACCTTCGTAAACAACGTAACAAGATCACGTAAGATGTAAACTGACATATCAAATTTGTCCGCTTTGAATGGTCTAATGGATGCCGTTTACAGAATCGCGATATCTGTTCTTGATGCAGAGCTATTAGCTTGTAAACTTCGTGCTTATATTTTTTTCATACGTCTGAATTTTTGAAAATCATTTTAACAAAATTCAAGCCCTAAATCAAAATTCCGCTTCCAACAGTCACTAGAATTTAACTTTCTCTCTCAAATGCAACAAATTTCATTAAAATCGGTCCAGAGGTTATCTCAGAAAAACGCTTTTGCGTTTTTACATGTATTTGAATAGGCCGCGTTGGAGTTGAGCCCGAGCTAAAGCTTCCTCTTAAAACGCGTTTTCGCACAAATGCGTGCGCGGGTGCTAAAAAGAGCAGCATCGGCATGCTTAGCACGTCGTTTGGTAGAAATCCACGTGCGCGTTCTGCCAAAAGCACCATTTGCATGCACATCTTGTGGTTTTGCAGAAAACTTCATCCGCGTCTACCAAAAGATGCATGTGCATGCTTAAAACGCGTTTTCGCACAAATGCGTGCGCGGGTGCTAAAAAGAGCAGCATCGGCATGCTTAGCACGTCGTTTGGTAGAAATCCACGTGCGCGTTCTGCCAAAAGCACCATTTGCATGCACATCTTGTCGTTTTGCAGAAAACTTCATCCGCGTCTACCAAAAGATGCATGTGCATGCTTAAAACGCGTTTTCGCACAAATGCGTGCGCGGGTGCTAAAAAGAGCAGCATCGGCATGCTTAGCACGTCGTTTGGTAGAAATCCACGTGCGCGTTCTGCCAAAAGCACCATTTGCATGCACATCTTGTGGTTTTGCAGAAAACTTCATCCGCGTCTACCAAAAGATGCATGTGCATGCTTAAAACGCGGTTTCGCACAAATCCGTGCGCGGGTGCTAAAAAGAGCAGCATCGGCATGCTTAGCACGTCGTTTGGTAGAAATCCACGTGCGCGTTCTGCCAAAAGCACCATTTGCATGCACATCTTGTGGTTTTGCAGAAAACTTCATCCGCGTCTACCAAAAGATGCATGTGCATGCTTAAAACGCGTTTTCGCACAAATCCGTGCGCGGGTGCTAAAAAGAGCAGCATCGGCATGCTTAGCACGTCGTTTGGTAGAAATCCACGTGCGCGTTCTGCCAAAAGCACCATTTGCATGCACATCTTGTGGTTTTGCAGAAAACTTCATCCGCGTCTACCAAAAGATGCATGTGCATGCTTAAAACGCGTTTTCGCACAAATGCGTGCGCGGGTGCTAAAAAGAGCAGCATCGGCATGCTTAGCACGTCGTTTGGTAGAAATCCACGTGCGCGTTCTTCCAAAAGCACCATTTGCATGCACATCTTGTGGTTTTGCAGAAAACTTCATCCGCGTCTACCAAAAGATGCATGTGCATGCTTAAAACGCGTTTTCGCACAAATCCGTGCGCGGGTGCTAAAAAGAGCAGCATCGGCATGCTTAGCACGTCGTTTGGTAGAAATCCACGTGCGCGTTCTGCCAAAAGCACCATTTGCATGCACATCTTGTGGTTTTGCAGAAAACTTCATCCGCATCTACCAAAAGATGCATCTGCATGCTTAAAACGCGTTTTCGCACAAATGCGTGCGCGGGTGCTAAAAGAGCAGCATCGGCATGCTTAGCACGTCGTTTGGTAGAAATCCACGTGCGCGTTCTGCCAAAAGCACCATTTGCATGCACATCTTGTGGTTTTGCAGAAAACTTCATCCGCGTCTACCAAAAGATGCATGTGCATGCTTAAAACGCGTTTTCGCACAAATCCGTGCGCGGGTGCTAAAAAGAGCAGCATCGGCATGCTTAGCACGTCGTTTGGTAGAAATCCACGTGCGCGTTCTGCCAAAAGCACCATTTGCATGCACATCTTGTGGTTTTGCAGAAAACTTCATCCGCGTCTACCAAAAGATGCATGTGCATGCTTAAAACGCGTTTTCGCACAAATGCGTGCGCGGGTGCTAAAAAGAGCAGCATCGGCATGCTTAGCACGTCGTTTGGTAGAAATCCACGTGCGCGTTCTGCCAAAAGCACCATTTGCATGCACATCTTGTGGTTTTGCAGAAAACTTCATCCGCGTCTACCAAAAGATGCATGTGCATGCTTAAAACGCGTTTTCGCACAAATCCGTGCGCGGGTGCTAAAAAGAGCAGCATCGGCATGCTTAGCACGTCGTTTGGTAGAAATCCACGTGCGCGTTCTGCCAAAAGCACCATTTGCATGCACATCTTGTGGTTTTGCAGAAAACTTCATCCGCATCTACCAAAAGATGCATCTGCATGCTTAAAACGCGTTTTCGCACAAATGCGTGCGCGGGTGCTAAAAGAGCAGCATCGGCATGCTTAGCACGTCGTTTGGTAGAAATCCACGTGCGCGTTCTGCCAAAAGCACCATTTGCATGCACATCTTGTGGTTTTGCAGAAAACTTCATCCGCGTCTACCAAAAGATGCATGTGCATGCTTAAAACGCGTTTTCGCACAAATCCGTGCGCGGGTGCTAAAAAGAGCAGCATCGGCATGCTTAGCACGTCGTTTGGTAGAAATCCACGTGCGCGTTCTGCCAAAAGCACCATTTGCATGCACATCTTGTGGTTTTGCAGAAAACTTCATCCGCGTCTACCAAAAGATGCATGTGCATGCTTAAAACGCGTTTTCGCACAAATGCGTGCGCGGGTGCTAAAAAGAGCAGCATCGGCATGCTTAGCACGTCGTTTGGTAGAAATCCACGTGCGCGTTCTGCCAAAAGCACCATTTGCATGCACATCTTGTGGTTTTGCAGAAAACTTCATCCGCGTCTACCAAAAGATGCATGTGCATGCTTAAAACGCGTTTTCGCACAAATCCGTGCGCGGGTGCTAAAAAGAGCAGCATCGGCATGCTTAGCACGTCGTTTGGTAGAAATCCACGTGCGCGTTCTGCAAAAAGCACCATTTGCATGCACATCTTGTGGTTTTGCAGAAAACTTCATCAGCGTCTACCAAAAGATGCATGTGCATGCTTAAAACGCGTTTTCGCACAAATGCGTGCGCGGGTGCTAAAAAGAGCAGCATCGGCATGCTTAGCACGTCGTTTGGTAGAAATCCACGTGCGCGTTCTGCCAAAAGCACCATTTGCATGCACATCTTGTGGTTTTGCAGAAAACTTCATCCGCGTCTACCAAAAGATGCATGTGCATGCTTAAAACGCGGTTTCGCACAAATCCGTGCGCGGGTGCTAAAAAGAGCAGCATCGGCATGCTTAGCACGTCGTTTGGTAGAAATCCACGTGCGCGTTCTGCCAAAAGCACCAATCTTGTGGTTTTGCAGAAAACTTCATCCGCGTCTACCAAAAGATGCATGTGCATGCTTAAAACGCGTTTTCGCACAAATGCGTGCGCGGGTGCTAAAAAGAGCAGCATCGGCATGCTTAGCACGTCGTTTGGTAGAAATCCACGTGCGCGTTCTGCCAAAAGCACCATTTGCATGCACATCTTGTGGTTTTGCAGAAAACTTCATCCGCATCTACCAAAAGATGCATCTGCATGCTTAAAACGCGTTTTCGCACAAATGCGTGCGCGGGTGCTAAAAGAGCAGCATCGGCATGCTTAGCACGTCGTTTGGTAGAAATCCACGTGCGCGTTCTGCCAAAAGCACCATTTGCATGCACATCTTGTGGTTTTGCAGAAAACTTCATCCGCGTCTACCAAAAGATGCATGTGCATGCTTAAAACGCGTTTTCGCACAAATCCGTGCGCGGGTGCTAAAAAGAGCAGCATCGGCATGCTTAGCACGTCGTTTGGTAGAAATCCACGTGCGCGTTCTGCCAAAAGCACCATTTGCATGCACATCTTGTGGTTTTGCAGAAAACTTCATCCGCGTCTACCAAAAGATGCATGTGCATGCTTAAAACGCGTTTTCGCACAAATGCGTGCGCGGGTGCTAAAAAGAGCAGCATCGGCATGCTTAGCACGTCGTTTGGTAGAAATCCACGTGCGCGTTCTGCCAAAAGCACCATTTGCGTGCACATCTTGTGGTTTTGCAGAAAACTTCATCCGCGTCTACCAAAAGATGCATGTGCATGCTTAAAACGCGTTTTCGCACAAATCCGTGCGCGGGTGCTAAAAAGAGCAGCATCGGCATGCTTAGCACGTCGTTTGGTAGAAATCCACGTGCGCGTTCTGCAAAAAGCACCATTTGCATGCACATCTTGTGGTTTTGCAGAAAACTTCATCAGCGTCTACCAAAAGATGCATGTGCATGCTTAAAACGCGTTTTCGCACAAATGCGTGCGCGGGTGCTAAAAAGAGCAGCATCGGCATGCTTAGCACGTCGTTTGGTAGAAATCCACGTGCGCGTTCTGCCAAAAGCACCATTTGCATGCACATCTTGTGGTTTTGCAGAAAACTTCATCCGCGTCTACCAAAAGATGCATGTGCATGCTTAAAACGCGGTTTCGCACAAATCCGTGCGCGGGTGCTAAAAAGAGCAGCATCGGCATGCTTAGCACGTCGTTTGGTAGAAATCCACGTGCGCGTTCTGCCAAAAGCACCAATCTTGTGGTTTTGCAGAAAACTTCATCCGCGTCTACCAAAAGATGCATGTGCATGCTTAAAACGCGTTTTCGCACAAATCCGTGCGCGGGTGCTAAAAAGAGCAGCATCGGCATGCTTAGCACGTCGTTTGATAGAAATCCACGTGGCGTTCTGCCAAAAGCACCATTTGCATGCACATCTTGTGGTTTTGCAGAAGACTTCATCCGCGTCTACCAAAAGATGCATGTGCATGCTTAAAACGCGTTTTCGCACAAATCCGTGCGCGGGTGCTAAAAAGAGCAGCATCGGCATGCTTAGCACGTCGTTTGGTAGAAATCCACGTGCGCGTTCTGCCAAAAGCACCATTTGCATGCACATCTTGTGGTTTTGCAGAAAACTTCATCCGCGTCTACGAAAAGATGCATGTCCATGCTTAAAACGCGTTTTCGCACAAATCCGTGCGCGGGTGCTAAAAAGAGCAGCATCGGCATGCTTAGCACGTCGTTTGGTAGAAATCCACGTGCGCGTTTTGCCAAAAGCACCATTTGCATGCACATCTTCTGGTTTTGCAGAAAACTTCATCCGCGTCTACCAAAAGATGCATGTGCATGCTTAAAACGCGTTTTCACACAAATCCGTGCGCGGGTGCTAAAAAGAGCAGCATCGGCATGCTTAGCACGTCGTTTGGTAGAAATCCACGTGCGCGTTCTGCCAAAAGCACCATTTGCATGCACATCTTGTGGTTTTGCAGAAAACTTCATCCGCATCTACCAAAAGATGCATGTGCATGCTTAAAACGCGTTTTCGCAAAAATCCGTGCGCGGGTGCTAAAAAGAGCAGCATCGGCATGCTTAGCACGTCGTTTGGTAGAAATCCACGTGCGCGTTCTGCAAAAAGCACCATTTGCATGCACATCTTGTGGTTTTGCAGAAAACTTCATCCGCGTCTACCAAAAGATGCATGTGCATGCTTAAAACGCGTTTTTGCACAAATCCGTGCGCGGGTGCTAAAAAGAGCAGCATCGGCATGCTTAGCACGTCGTTTGGTAGAAATCCACGTGCGCGTTCTGCCAAAAGCACCATTTGCATGCACATCTTGTGGTTTTGCAGAAAACTTCATCCGCGTCTACCAAAAGATGCATGTGCATGCTTAAGAGGAAGCTTTAGCTTGGGTGCTCCTATCTAAATACATGTAAAAGGAGAATTCGTTTTTCTCGGCAACCACTGCACTAAATTTGACGGGGTTTGCTGCATTTAAAAGAAAAGCTTAAAATCTAGTGACTGTTGGTTTCGAATTTTCGATTTAGGTCGTCAAATTTTTGTAAAAATTTGGCAAAAATCGCAAATTTTCAGAAAACGAAACTATCAAGTTTACAACTCCGTAACTCAGCAAGAAAAAATCATATCGCAATTCTGTAAATTGTACCTGATAGCACATCTAAAGCGGACAAAATTGTTATGTTACATATCAACCTCAAAAAATGGAGTAATGTGTAATTACAACTTTTGCAGAACCTTCGTAAACAACGTAACAAGATCACGTAAGATGTAAACTGACACATCAAATTTGTCCGCTTTGAATGGTCTAATGGATGCCGTTTACAGAATCGCGATATCTGTTCTTGATGCAGAGCTATTAGCTTGTAAACTTCGTGCTTATATTTTTTTCATACGTCTGAATTTTTGAAAATCATTTTAACAAAATTCAAGCCCTAAATCAAAATTCCGCTTCCAACAGTCACTAGAATTTAACTTTCTCTCTCAAATGCAACAAATTTTATTAAAATCGGTCCAGAGGTTATCTCAGAAAAACGCTTTTGCGTTTTTACATGTATTTGAATAGGCCGCGTTGGAGTTGAGCCCGAGCTAAAGCTTCCTCTTAAAACGCGTTTTCGCACAAATGCGTGCGCGGGTGCTAAAAAGAGCAGCATCGGCATGCTTAGCACGTCGTTTGGTAGAAATCCACGTGCGCGTTCTGCCAAAAGCACCATTTGCATGCACATCTTGTGGTTTTGCAGAAAACTTTATCCGCGTCTACCAAAAGATGCATGTGCATGCTTAAAACGCGTTTTCGCACAAATGCGTGCGCGGGTGCTAAAAGAGCAGCATCGGCATGCTTAGCACGTCGTTTGGTAGAAATCCACGTGCGCGTTCTGCCAAAAGCACCATTTGCATGCACATCTTGTGGTTTTGCAGAAAACTTCATCCGCGTCTACCAAAAGATGCATGTGCATGCTTAAAACGCGTTTTCGCACAAATCCGTGCGCGGGTGCTAAAAAGAGCAGCATCGGCATGCTTAGCACGTCGTTTGGTAGAAATCCACGTGCGCGTTCTGCAAAAAGCACCATTTGCATGCACATCTTGTGGTTTTGCAGAAAACTTCATCCGCGTCTACCAAAAGATGCATGTGCATGCTTAAAACGCGTTTTCGCACAAATGCGTGCGCGGGTGCTAAAAAGAGTAGCATCGGCATGCTTAGCACGTCGTTTGGTAGAAATCCACGTGCGCGTTCTGCAAAAAGCACCATTTGCATGCACATCTTGTGGTTTTGCAGAAAACTTCATCCGCGTCTACCAAAAGATGCATGTGCATGCTTAAAACGCGTTTTCGCACAAATGCGTGCGCGGGTGCTAAAAAGAGCAGCATCGGCATGCTTAGCACGTCGTTTGGTAGAAATCCACGTGCGCGTTCTGCCAAAAGCACCATTTGCATGCACATCTTGTCGTTTTGCAGAAAACTTCATCCGCGTCTACCAAAAGATGCATGTGCATGCTTAAAACGCGTTTTCGCACAAATGCGTGCGCGGGTGCTAAAAAGAGCAGCATCGGCATGCTTAGCACGTCGTTTGGTAGAAATCCACGTGCGCGTTCTGCCAAAAGCACCATTTGCATGCACATCTTGTGGTTTTGCAGAAAACTTCATCCGCGTCTACCAAAAGATGCATGTGCATGCTTAAAACGCGGTTTCGCACAAATCCGTGCGCGGGTGCTAAAAAGAGCAGCATCGGCATGCTTAGCACGTCGTTTGGTAGAAATCCACGTGCGCGTTCTGCCAAAAGCACCATTTGCATGCACATCTTGTGGTTTTGCAGAAAACTTCATCCGCGTCTACCAAAAGATGCATGTGCATGCTTAAAACGCGTTTTCGCACAAATCCGTGCGCGGGTGCTAAAAAGAGCAGCATCGGCATGCTTAGCACGTCGTTTGGTAGAAATCCACGTGCGCGTTCTGCCAAAAGCACCATTTGCATGCACATCTTGTGGTTTTGCAGAAAACTTCATCCGCGTCTACCAAAAGATGCATGTGCATGCTTAAAACGCGTTTTCGCACAAATGCGTGCGCGGGTGCTAAAAAGAGCAGCATCGGCATGCTTAGCACGTCGTTTGGTAGAAATCCACGTGCGCGTTCTGCCAAAAGCACCATTTGCATGCACATCTTGTGGTTTTGCAGAAAACTTCATCCGCGTCTACCAAAAGATGCATGTGCATGCTTAAAACGCGTTTTCGCACAAATCCGTGCGCGGGTGCTAAAAAGAGCAGCATCGGCATGCTTAGCACGTCGTTTGGTAGAAATCCACGTGCGCGTTCTGCCAAAAGCACCATTTGCATGCACATCTTGTGGTTTTGCAGAAAACTTCATCCGCATCTACCAAAAGATGCATCTGCATGCTTAAAACGCGTTTTCGCACAAATGCGTGCGCGGGTGCTAAAAGAGCAGCATCGGCATGCTTAGCACGTCGTTTGGTAGAAATCCACGTGCGCGTTCTGCCAAAAGCACCATTTGCATGCACATCTTGTGGTTTTGCAGAAAACTTCATCCGCGTCTACCAAAAGATGCATGTGCATGCTTAAAACGCGTTTTCGCACAAATCCGTGCGCGGGTGCTAAAAAGAGCAGCATCGGCATGCTTAGCACGTCGTTTGGTAGAAATCCACGTGCGCGTTCTGCCAAAAGCACCATTTGCATGCACATCTTGTGGTTTTGCAGAAAACTTCATCCGCGTCTACCAAAAGATGCATGTGCATGCTTAAAACGCGTTTTCGCACAAATGCGTGCGCGGGTGCTAAAAGAGCAGCATCGGCATGCTTAGCACGTCGTTTGGTAGAAATCCACGTGCGCGTTCTGCCAAAAGCACCATTTGCATGCACATCTTGTGGTTTTGCAGAAAACTTCATCCGCGTCTACCAAAAGATGCATGTGCATGCTTAAAACGCGTTTTCGCACAAATCCGTGCGCGGGTGCTAAAAAGAGCAGCATCGGCATGCTTAGCACGTCGTTTGGTAGAAATCCACGTGCGCGTTCTGCCAAAAGCACCATTTGCATGCACATCTTGTGGTTTTGCAGAAAACTTCATCCGCGTCTACCAAAAGATGCATGTGCATGCTTAAAACGCGTTTTCGCACAAATGCGTGCGCGGGTGTAAAAAGAGCAGCATCGGCATGCTTAGCACGTCGTTTGGTAGAAATCCACGTGCGCGTTCTGCCAAAAGCACCATTTGCATGCACATCTTGTGGTTTTGCAGAAAACTTCATCCGCGTCTACCAAAAGATGCATGTGCATGCTTAAAACGCGTTTTCGCACAAATCCGTGCGCGGGTGCTAAAAAGAGCAGCATCGGCATGCTTAGCACGTCGTTTGGTAGAAATCCACGTGCGCGTTCTGCAAAAAGCACCATTTGCATGCACATCTTGTGGTTTTGCAGAAAACTTCATCAGCGTCTACCAAAAGATGCATGTGCATGCTTAAAACGCGTTTTCGCACAAATGCGTGCGCGGGTGCTAAAAAGAGCAGCATCGGCATGCTTAGCACGTCGTTTGGTAGAAATCCACGTGCGCGTTCTGCCAAAAGCACCATTTGCATGCACATCTTGTGGTTTTGCAGAAAACTTCATCCGCGTCTACCAAAAGATGCATGTGCATGCTTAAAACGCGGTTTCGCACAAATCCGTGCGCGGGTGCTAAAAAGAGCAGCATCGGCATGCTTAGCACGTCGTTTGGTAGAAATCCACGTGCGCGTTCTGCCAAAAGCACCAATCTTGTGGTTTTGCAGAAAACTTCATCCGCGTCTACCAAAAGATGCATGTGCATGCTTAAAACGCGTTTTCGCACAAATCCGTGCGCGGGTGCTAAAAAGAGCAGCATCGGCATGCTTAGCACGTCGTTTGGTAGAAATCCACGTGCGCGTTTTGCCAAAAGCACCATTTGCATGCACATCTTCTGGTTTTGCAGAAAACTTCATCCGCGTCTACCAAAAGATGCATGTGCATGCTTAAAACGCGTTTTCACACAAATCCGTGCGCGGGTGCTAAAAAGAGCAGCATCGGCATGCTTAGCACGTCGTTTGGTAGAAATCCACGTGCGCGTTCTGCCAAAAGCACCATTTGCATGCACATCTTGTGGTTTTGCAGAAAACTTCATCCGCATCTACCAAAAGATGCATGTGCATGCTTAAAACGCGTTTTAGCAAAAATCCGTGCGCGGGTGCTAAAAAGAGCAGCATCGGCATGCTTAGCACGTCGTTTGGTAGAAATCTACGTGCGCGTTCTGCAAAAAGCACCATTTGCATGCACATCTTGTGGTTTTGCAGAAAACTTCATCCGCGTCTACCAAAAGATGCATGTGCATGCTTAAAACGCGTTTTTGCACAAATCCGTGCGCGGGTGCTAAAAAGAGCAGCATCGGCATGCTTAGCACGTCGTTTGGTAGAAATCCACGTGCGCGTTCTGCCAAAAGCACCAATCTTGTGGTTTTGCAGAAAACTTCATCCGCGTCTACCAAAAGATGCATGTGCATGCTTAAAACGCGTTTTCGCACAAATCCGTGCGCGGGTGCTAAAAAGAGCAGCATCGGCATGCTTAGCACGTCGTTTGATAGAAATCCACGTGGCGTTCTGCCAAAAGCACCATTTGCATGCACATCTTGTGGTTTTGCAGAAAACTTCATCCGCGTCTACCAAAAGATGCATGTGCATGCTTAAAACGCGTTTTCGCACAAATCCGTGCGCGGGTGCTAAAAAGAGCAGCATCGGCATGCTTAGCACGTCGTTTGGTAGAAATCCACGTGCGCGTTCTGCCAAAAGCACCATTTGCATGCACATCTTGTGGTTTTGCAGAAAACTTCATCCGCGTCTACGAAAAGATGCATGTCCATGCTTAAAACGCGTTTTCGCACAAATCCGTGCGCGGGTGCTAAAAAGAGCAGCATCGGCATGCTTAGCACGTCGTTTGGTAGAAATCCACGCGCGCGTTTTGCCAAAAGCACCATTTGCATGCACATCTTCTGGTTTTGCAGAAAACTTCATCCGCGTCTACCAAAAGATGCATGTGCATGCTTAAAACGCGTTTTCACACAAATCCGTGCGCGGGTGCTAAAAAGAGCAGCATCGGCATGCTTAGCACGTCGTTTGGTAGAAATCCACGTGCGCGTTCTGCCAAAAGCACCATTTGCATGCACATCTTGTGGTTTTGCAGAAAACTTCATCCGCATCTACCAAAAGATGCATGTGCATGCTTAAAACGCGTTTTCGCAAAAATCCGTGCGCGGGTGCTAAAAAGAGCAGCATCGGCATGCTTAGCACGTCGTTTGGTAGAAATCCACGTGCGCGTTCTGCCAAAAGCACCATTTGCATGCACATCTTGTGGTTTTGCAGAAAACTTCATCCGCGTCTACCAAAAGATGCATGTGCATGCTTAAAACGCGTTTTTGCACAAATCCGTGCGCGGGTGCTAAAAAGAGCAGCATCGGCATGCTTAGCACGTCGTTTGGTAGAAATCCACGTGCGCGTTCTGCCAAAAGCACCATTTGCATGCACATCTTGTGGTTTTGCAGAAAACTTCATCCGCGTCTACGAAAAGATGCATGTCCATGCTTAAAACGCGTTTTCGCACAAATCCGGGCGCGGGTGCTAAAAAGAGCAGCATCGGCATGCTTAGCACGTCGTTTGGTAGAAATCCACGTGCGCGTTTTGCCAAAAGCACCATTTGCATGCACATCTTCTGGTTTTGCAGAAAACTTCATCCGCGTCTACCAAAAGATGCATGTGCATGCTTAAAACGCGTTTTCACACAAATCCGTGCGCGGGTGCTAAAAAGAGCAGCATCGGCATGCTTAGCACGTCGTTTGGTAGAAATCCACGTGCGCGTTCTGCCAAAAGCACCATTTGCATGCACATCTTGTGGTTTTGCAGAAAACTTCATCCGCATCTACCAAAAGATGCATGTGCATGCTTAAAACGCGTTTTCGCAAAAATCCGTGCGCGGGTGCTAAAAAGAGCAGCATCGGCATGCTTAGCACGTCGTTTGGTAGAAATCCACGTGCGCGTTCTGCAAAAAGCACCATTTGCATGCACATCTTGTGGTTTTGCAGAAAACTTCATCCGCGTCTACCAAAAGATGCATGTGCATGCTTAAAACGCGTTTTCGCACAAATCCGTGCGCGGGTGCTAAAAAGAGCAGCATCGGCATGCTTAGCACGTCGTTTGGTAGAAATCCACGTGCGCGTTCTGCCAAAAGCACCATTTGCATGCACATCTTGTGGTTTTGCAGAAAACTTCATCCGCGTCTACCAAAAGATGCATGTGCATGCTTAAAACGCGTTTTCGCAAAAATCCGTGCGCGGGTGCTAAAAAGAGCAGCATCGGCATGCTTAGCACGTCGTTTGGTAGAAATCCACGTGCGCGTTCTGCAAAAAGCACCATTTGCATGCACATCTTGTGGTTTTGCAGAAAACTTCATCCGCGTCTACCAAAAGATGCATGTGCATGCTTAAAACGCGTTTTCGCACAAATGCGTGCGCGGGGGCTAAAAAGAGCAGCATCGGCATGCTTAGCACGTCGTTTGGTAGAAATCCACGTGCGCGTTCTGCAAAAAGCACCATTTGCATGCACATCTTGTGGTTTTGCAGAAAACTTCATCCGCGTCTACCAAAAGATGCATGTGCATGCTTAAGAGGAAGCTTTAGCTTGGGTGCTCCTATCTAAATACATGTAAAAGGAGAATTCGTTTTTCTCGGCAACCACTGCACTAAATTTGACGGGGTTTGCTGCATTTAAAAGAAAAGCTTAAAATCTAGTGACTGTTGGTTTCGAATTTTCGATTTAGGTCGTCAAATTTTTGTAAAAATTTGGCAAAAATCGCAAATTTTCAGAAAACGAAACTATCAAGTTTACAACTCCGTAACTCAGCAAGAAAAAATCATATCGCAATTCTGTAAATTGTACCTGATAGCACATCTAAAGCGGACAAAATTGTTATGTTACATATCAACCTCAAAAAATGGAGTAATGTGTAATTACAACTTTTGCAGAACCTTCGTAAACAACGTAACAAGATCACGTAAGATGTAAACTGACATATCAAATTTGTCCGCTTTGAATGGTCTAATGGATGCCGTTTACAGAATCGCGATATCTGTTCTTGATGCAGAGCTATTAGCTTGTAAACTTCGTGCTTATATTTTTTTCATACGTCTGAATTTTTGAAAATCATTTTAACAAAATTCAAGCCCTAAATCAAAATTCCGCTTCCAACAGTCACTAGAATTTAACTTTCTCTCTCAAATGCAACAAATTTCATTAAAATCGGTCCAGAGGTTATCTCAGAAAAACGCTTTTGCGTTTTTACATGTATTTGAATAGGCCGCGTTGGAGTTGAGCCCGAGCTAAAGCTTCCTCTTAAAACGCGTTTTCGCACAAATGCGTGCGCGGGTGCTAAAAAGAGCAGCATCGGCATGCTTAGCACGTCGTTTGGTAGAAATCCACGTGCGCGTTCTGCCAAAAGCACCATTTGCATGCACATCTTGTGGTTTTGCAGAAAACTTCATCCGCGTCTACCAAAAGATGCATGTGCATGCTTAAAACGCGTTTTCGCACAAATCCGTGCGCGGGTGCTAAAAAGAGCAGCATCGGCATGCTTAGCACGTCGTTTGGTAGAAATCCACGTGCGCGTTCTGCCAAAAGCACCATTTGCATGCACATCTTGTGGTTTTGCAGAAAACTTTATCCGCGTCTACCAAAAGATGCATGTGCATGCTTAAAACGCGTTTTCGCACAAATGCGTGCGCGGGTGCTAAAAGAGCAGCATCGGCATGCTTAGCACGTCGTTTGGTAGAAATCCACGTGCGCGTTCTGCCAAAAGCACCATTTGCATGCACATCTTGTGGTTTTGCAGAAAACTTCATCCGCGTCTACCAAAAGATGCATGTGCATGCTTAAAACGCGTTTTCGCACAAATCCGTGCGCGGGTGCTAAAAAGAGCAGCATCGGCATGCTTAGCACGTCGTTTGGTAGAAATCCACGTGCGCGTTCTGCAAAAAGCACCATTTGCATGCACATCTTGTGGTTTTGCAGAAAACTTCATCCGCGTCTACCAAAAGATGCATGTGCATGCTTAAAACGCGTTTTCGCACAAATGCGTGCGCGGGTGCTAAAAAGAGTAGCATCGGCATGCTTAGCACGTCGTTTGGTAGAAATCCACGTGCGCGTTCTGCAAAAAGCACCATTTGCATGCACATCTTGTGGTTTTGCAGAAAACTTCATCCGCGTCTACCAAAAGATGCATGTGCATGCTTAAAACGCGTTTTCGCACAAATGCGTGCGCGGGTGCTAAAAAGAGCAGCATCGGCATGCTTAGCACGTCGTTTGGTAGAAATCCACGTGCGCGTTCTGCCAAAAGCACCATTTGCATGCACATCTTGTCGTTTTGCAGAAAACTTCATCCGCGTCTACCAAAAGATGCATGTGCATGCTTAAAACGCGTTTTCGCACAAATGCGTGCGCGGGTGCTAAAAAGAGCAGCATCGGCATGCTTAGCACGTCGTTTGGTAGAAATCCACGTGCGCGTTCTGCCAAAAGCACCATTTGCATGCACATCTTGTGGTTTTGCAGAAAACTTCATCCGCGTCTACCAAAAGATGCATGTGCATGCTTAAAACGCGGTTTCGCACAAATCCGTGCGCGGGTGCTAAAAAGAGCAGCATCGGCATGCATAGCACGTCGTTTGGTAGAAATCCACGTGCGCGTTCTGCCAAAAGCACCATTTGCATGCACATCTTGTGGTTTTGCAGAAAACTTCATCCGCGTCTACCAAAAGATGCATGTGCATGCTTAAAACGCGTTTTCGCACAAATCCGTGCGCGGGTGCTAAAAAGAGCAGCATCGGCATGCTTAGCACGTCGTTTGGTAGAAATCCACGTGCGCGTTCTGCCAAAAGCACCATTTGCATGCACATCTTGTGGTTTTGCAGAAAACTTCATCCGCGTCTACCAAAAGATGCATGTGCATGCTTAAAACGCGTTTTCGCACAAATGCGTGCGCGGGTGCTAAAAAGAGCAGCATCGGCATGCTTAGCACGTCGTTTGGTAGAAATCCACGTGCGCGTTCTGCCAAAAGCACCATTTGCATGCACATCTTGTGGTTTTGCAGAAAACTTCATCCGCGTCTACCAAAAGATGCATGTGCATGCTTAAAACGCCTTTTCGCACAAATCCGTGCGCGGGTGCTAAAAAGAGCAGCATCGGCATGCTTAGCACGTCGTTTGGTAGAAATCCACGTGCGCGTTCTGCCAAAAGCACCATTTGCATGCACATCTTGTGGTTTTGCAGAAAACTTCATCCGCATCTACCAAAAGATGCATCTGCATGCTTAAAACGCGTTTTCGCACAAATGCGTGCGCGGGTGCTAAAAGAGCAGCATCGGCATGCTTAGCACGTCGTTTGGTAGAAATCCACGTGCGCGTTCTGCCAAAAGCACCATTTGCATGCACATCTTGTGGTTTTGCAGAAAACTTCATCCGCGTCTACCAAAAGATGCATGTGCATGCTTAAAACGCGTTTTCGCACAAATCCGTGCGCGGGTGCTAAAAAGAGCAGCATCGGCATGCTTAGCACGTCGTTTGGTAGAAATCCACGTGCGCGTTCTGCCAAAAGCACCATTTGCATGCACATCTTGTGGTTTTGCAGAAAACTTCATCCGCGTCTACCAAAAGATGCATGTGCATGCTTAAAACGCGTTTTCGCACAAATGCGTGCGCGGGTGCTAAAAGAGCAGCATCGGCATGCTTAGCACGTCGTTTGGTAGAAATCCACGTGCGCGTTCTGCCAAAAGCACCATTTGCATGCACATCTTGTGGTTTTGCAGAAAACTTCATCCGCGTCTACCAAAAGATGCATGTGCATGCTTAAAACGCGTTTTCGCACAAATCCGTGCGCGGGTGCTAAAAAGAGCAGCATCGGCATGCTTAGCACGTCGTTTGGTAGAAATCCACGTGCGCGTTCTGCCAAAAGCACCATTTGCATGCACATCTTGTGGTTTTGCAGAAAACTTCATCCGCGTCTACCAAAAGATGCATGTGCATGCTTAAAACGCGTTTTCGCACAAATGCGTGCGCGGGTGCTAAAAAGAGCAGCATCGGCATGCTTAGCACGTCGTTTGGTAGAAATCCACGTGCGCGTTCTGCCAAAAGCACCATTTGCATGCACATCTTGTGGTTTTGCAGAAAACTTCATCCGCGTCTACCAAAAGATGCATGTGCATGCTTAAAACGCGGTTTCGCACAAATCCGTGCGCGGGTGCTAAAAAGAGCAGCATCGGCATGCTTAGCACGTCATTTGGTAGAAATCCACGTGCGCGTTCTGCCAAAAGCACCAATCTTGTGGTTTTGCAGAAAACTTCATCCGCGTCTACCAAAAGATGCATGTGCATGCTTAAAACGCGTTTTCGCACAAATCCGTGCGCGGGTGCTAAAAAGAGCAGCATCGGCATGCTTAGCACGTCGTTTGATAGAAATCCACGTGGCGTTCTGCCAAAAGCACCATTTGCATGCACATCTTGTGGTTTTGCAGAAAACTTCATCCGCGTCTACCAAAAGATGCATGTGCATGCTTAAAACGCGTTTTCGCACAAATCCATGCGCGGGTGCTAAAAAGAGCAGCATCGGCATGCTTAGCACGTCGTTTGGTAGAAATCCACGTGCGCGTTCTGCCAAAAGCACCATTTGCATGCACATCTTGTGGTTTTGCAGAAAACTTCATCTGCGTCTACGAAAAGATGCATGTCCATGCTTAAAACGCGTTTTCGCACAAATCCGTGCGCGGGTGCTAAAAAGAGCAGCATCGGCATGCTTAGCACGTCGTTTGGTAGAAATCCACGTGCGCGTTTTGCCAAAAGCACCATTTGCATGCACATCTTCTGGTTTTGCAGAAAACTTCATCCGCGTCTACCAAAAGATGCATGTGCATGCTTAAAACGCGTTTTCACACAAATCCGTGCGCGGGTGCTAAAAAGAGCAGCATCGGCATGCTTAGCACGTCGTTTGGTAGAAATCCACGTGCGCGTTCTGCCAAAAGCACCATTTGCATGCACATCTTGTGGTTTTGCAGAAAACTTCATCCGCATCTACCAAAAGATGCATGTGCATGCTTAAAACGCGTTTTCGCAAAAATCCGTGCGCGGGTGCTAAAAAGAGCAGCATCGGCATGCTTAGCACGTCGTTTGGTAGAAATCCACGTGCGCGTTCTGCAAAAAGCACCATTTGCATGCACATCTTGTGGTTTTGCAGAAAACTTCATCCGCGTCTACCAAAAGATGCATGTGCATGCTTAAAACGCGTTTTTGCACAAATCCGTGCGCGGGTGCTAAAAAGAGCAGCATCGGCATGCTTAGCACGTCGTTTGGTAGAAATCCACGTGCGCGTTCTGCCAAAAGCACCATTTGCATGCACATCTTGTGGTTTTGCAGAAAACTTCATCCGCGTCTACCAAAAGATGCATGTGCATGCTTAAGAGGAAGCTTTAGCTTGGGTGCTCCTATCTAAATACATGTAAAAGGAGAATTCGTTTTTCTCGGCAACCACTGCACTAAATTTGACGGGGTTTGCTGCATTTAAAAGAAAAGCTTAAAATCTAGTGACTGTTGGTTTCGAATTTTCGATTTAGGTCGTCAAATTTTTGTAAAAATTTGGCAAAAATCGCAAATTTTCAGAAAACGAAACTATCAAGTTTACAACTCCGTAACTCAGCAAGAAAAAATCATATCGCAATTCTGTAAATTGTACCTGATAGCACATCTAAAGCGGACAAAATTGTTATGTTACATATCAACCTCAAAAAATGGAGTAATGTGTAATTACAACTTTTGCAGAACCTTCGTAAACAACGTAACAAGATCACGTAAGATGTAAACTGACATATCAAATTTGTCCGCTTTGAATGGTCTAATGGATGCCGTTTACAGAATCGCGATATCTGTTCTTGATGCAGAGCTATTAGCTTGTAAACTTCGTGCTTATATTTTTTTCATACGTCTGAATTTTTGAAAATCATTTTAACAAAATTCAAGCCCTAAATCAAAATTCCGCTTCCAACAGTCACTAGAATTTAACTTTCTCTCTCAAATGCAACAAATTTCATTAAAATCGGTCCAGAGGTTATCTCAGAAAAACGCTTTTGCGTTTTTACATGTATTTGAATAGGCCGCGTTGGAGTTGAGCCCGAGCTAAAGCTTCCTCTTAAAACGCGTTTTCGCACAAATGCGTGCGCGGGTGCTAAAAAGAGCAGCATCGGCATGCTTAGCACGTCGTTTGGTAGAAATCCACGTGCGCGTTCTGCCAAAAGCACCATTTGCATGCACATCTTGTGGTTTTGCAGAAAACTTCATCCGCGTCTACCAAAAGATGCATGTGCATGCTTAAAACGCGTTTTCGCACAAATCCGTGCGCGGGTGCTAAAAAGAGCAGCATCGGCATGCTTAGCACGTCGTTTGGTAGAAATCCACGTGCGCGTTCTGCCAAAAGCACCATTTGCATGCACATCTTGTGGTTTTGCAGAAAACTTTATCCGCGTCTACCAAAAGATGCATGTGCATGCTTAAAACGCGTTTTCGCACAAATGCGTGCGCGGGTGCTAAAAGAGCAGCATCGGCATGCTTAGCACGTCGTTTGGTAGAAATCCACGTGCGCGTTCTGCCAAAAGCACCATTTGCATGCACATCTTGTGGTTTTGCAGAAAACTTCATCCGCGTCTACCAAAAGATGCATGTGCATGCTTAAAACGCGTTTTCGCACAAATCCGTGCGCGGGTGCTAAAAAGAGCAGCATCGGCATGCTTAGCACGTCGTTTGGTAGAAATCCACGTGCGCGTTCTGCAAAAAGCACCATTTGCATGCACATCTTGTGGTTTTGCAGAAAACTTCATCCGCGTCTACCAAAAGATGCATGTGCATGCTTAAAACGCGTTTTCGCACAAATGCGTGCGCGGGTGCTAAAAAGAGTAGCATCGGCATGCTTAGCACGTCGTTTGGTAGAAATCCACGTGCGCGTTCTGCAAAAAGCACCATTTGCATGCACATCTTGTGGTTTTGCAGAAAACTTCATCCGCGTCTACCAAAAGATGCATGTGCATGCTTAAAACGCGTTTTCGCACAAATGCGTGCGCGGGTGCTAAAAAGAGCAGCATCGGCATGCTTAGCACGTCGTTTGGTAGAAATCCACGTGCGCGTTCTGCCAAAAGCACCATTTGCATGCACATCTTGTCGTTTTGCAGAAAACTTCATCCGCGTCTACCAAAAGATGCATGTGCATGCTTAAAACGCGTTTTCGCACAAATGCGTGCGCGGGTGCTAAAAAGAGCAGCATCGGCATGCTTAGCACGTCGTTTGGTAGAAATCCACGTGCGCGTTCTGCCAAAAGCACCATTTGCATGCACATCTTGTGGTTTTGCAGAAAACTTCATCCGCGTCTACCAAAAGATGCATGTGCATGCTTAAAACGCGGTTTCGCACAAATCCGTGCGCGGGTGCTAAAAAGAGCAGCATCGGCATGCTTAGCACGTCGTTTGGTAGAAATCCACGTGCGCGTTCTGCCAAAAGCACCATTTGCATGCACATCTTGTGGGTTTGCAGAAAACTTCATCCGCGTCTACCAAAAGATGCATGTGCATGCTTAAAACGCGTTTTCGCACAAATCCGTGCGCGGGTGCTAAAAAGAGCAGCATCGGCATGCTTAGCACGTCGTTTGGTAGAAATCCACGTGCGCGTTCTGCCAAAAGCACCATTTGCATGCACATCTTGTGGTTTTGCAGAAAACTTCATCCGCGTCTACCAAAAGATGCATGTGCATGCTTAAAACGCGTTTTCGCACAAATGCGTGCGCGGGTGCTAAAAAGAGCAGCATCGGCATGCTTAGCACGTCGTTTGGTAGAAATCCACGTGCGCGTTCTGCCAAAAGCAATATTTGCATGCACATCTTGTGGTTTTGCAGAAAACTTCATCCGCGTCTACCAAAAGATGCATGTGCATGCTTAAAACGCGTTTTCGCACAAATCCGTGCGCGGGTGCTAAAAAGAGCAGCATCGGCATGCTTAGCACGTCGTTTGGTAGAAATCCACGTGCGCGTTCTGCCAAAAGCACCATTTGCATGCACATCTTGTGGTTTTGCAGAAAACTTCATCCGCATCTACCAAAAGATGCATCTGCATGCTTAAAACGCGTTTTCGCACAAATGCGTGCGCGGGTGCTAAAAGAGCAGCATCGGCATGCTTAGCACGTCGTTTGGTAGAAATCCACGTGCGCGTTCTGCCAAAAGCACCATTTGCATGCACATCTTGTGGTTTTGCAGAAAACTTCATCCGCGTCTACCAAAAGATGCATGTGCATGCTTAAAACGCGTTTTCGCACAAATCCGTGCGCGGGTGCTAAAAAGAGCAGCATCGGCATGCTTAGCACGTCGTTTGGTAGAAATCCACGTGCGCGTTCTGCCAAAAGCACCATTTGCATGCACATCTTGTGGTTTTGCAGAAAACTTCATCCGCGTCTACCAAAAGATGCATGTGCATGCTTAAAACGCGTTTTCGCACAAATGCGTGCGCGGGTGCTAAAAGAGCAGCATCGGCATGCTTAGCACGTCGTTTGGTAGAAATCCACGTGCGCGTTCTGCCAAAAGCACCATTTGCATGCACATCTTGTGGTTTTGCAGAAAACTTCATCCGCGTCTACCAAAAGATGCATGTGCATGCTTAAAACGCGTTTTCGCACAAATCCGTGCGCGGGTGCTAAAAAGAGCAGCATCGGCATGCTTAGCACGTCGTTTGGTAGAAATCCACGTGCGCGTTCTGCCAAAAGCACCATTTGCATGCACATCTTGTGGTTTTGCAGAAAACTTCATCCGCGTCTACCAAAAGATGCATGTGCATGCTTAAAACGCGTTTTCGCACAAATGCGTGCGCGGGTGCTAAAAAGAGCAGCATCGGCATGCTTAGCACGTCGTTTGGTAGAAATCCACGTGCGCGTTCTGCCAAAAGCACCATTTGCATGCACATCTTGTGGTTTTGCAGAAAACTTCATCCGCGTCTACCAAAAGATGCATGTGCATGCTTAAAACGCGTTTTCGCACAAATCCGTGCGCGGGTGCTAAAAAGAGCAGCATCGGCATGCTTAGCACGTCGTTTGGTAGAAATCCACGTGCGCGTTCTGCAAAAAGCACCATTTGCATGCACATCTTGTGGTTTTGCAGGAAAACTTCATCAGCGTCTACCAAAAGATGCATGTGCATGCTTAAAACGCGTTTTCGCACAAATGCGTGCGCGGGTGCTAAAAAGAGCAGCATCGGCATGCTTAGCACGTCGTTTGGTAGAAATCCACGTGCGCGTTCTGCCAAAAGCACCATTTGCATGCACATCTTGTGGTTTTGCAGAAAACTTCATCCGCGTCTACCAAAAGATGCATGTGCATGCTTAAAACGCGGTTTCGCACAAATCCGTGCGCGGGTGCTAAAAAGAGCAGCATCGGCATGCTTAGCACGTCGTTTGGTAGAAATCCACGTGCGCGTTCTGCCAAAAGCACCAATCTTGTGGTTTTGCAGAAAACTTCATCCGCGTCTACCAAAAGATGCATGTGCATGCTTAAAACGCGTTTTCGCACAAATCCGTGCGCGGGTGCTAAAAAGAGCAGCATCGGCATGCTTAGCACGTCGTTTGATAGAAATCCACGTGGCGTTCTGCCAAAAGCACCATTTGCATGCACATCTTGTGGTTTTGCAGAAAACTTCATCCGCGTCTACCAAAAGATGCATGTGCATGCTTAAAACGCGTTTTCGCACAAATCCGTGCGCGGGTGCTAAAAAGAGCAGCATCGGCATGCTTAGCACGTCGTTTGGTAGAAATCCACGTGCGCGTTCTGCCAAAAGCACCATTTGCATGCACATCTTGTGGTTTTGCAGAAAACTTCATCCGCGTCTACGAAAAGATGCATGTCCATGCTTAAAACGCGTTTTCGCACAAATCCGTGCGCGGGTGCTAAAAAGAGCAGCATCGGCATGCTTAGCACGTCGTTTGGTAGAAATCCACGTGCGCGTTTTGCCAAAAGCACCATTTGCATGCACATCTTCTGGTTTTGCAGAAAACTTCATCCGCGTCTACCAAAAGATGCATGTGCATGCTTAAACGCGTTTATCACACAAATCCGTGCGCGGGTGCTAAAAAGAGCAGCATCGGCATGCTTAGCACGTCGTTTGGTAGAAATCCACGTGCGCGTTCTGCCAAAAGCACCATTTGCATGCACATCTTGTGGTTTTGCAGAAAACTTCATCCGCATCTACCAAAAGATGCATGTGCATGCTTAAAACGCGTTTTCGCAAAAATCCGTGCGCGGGTGCTAAAAAGAGCAGCATCGGCATGCTTAGCACGTCGTTTGGTAGAAATCCACGTGCGCGTTCTGCCAAAAGCACCATTTGCATGCACATCTTGTGGTTTTGCAGAAAACTTCATCCGCGTCTACGAAAAGATGCATGTCCATGCTTAAAACGCGTTTTCGCACAAATCCGTGCGCGGGTGCTAAAAAGAGCAGCATCGGCATGCTTAGCACGTCGTTTGGTAGAAATCCACGTGCGCGTTTTGCCAAAAGCACCATTTGCATGCACATCTTCTGGTTTTGCAGAAAACTTCATCCGCGTCTACCAAAAGATGCATGTGCATGCTTAGAACGCGTTTTTGCACAAATCCGTGCGCGGGTGCTAAAAAGAGCAGCATCGGCATGCTTAGCACGTCGTTTGGTGGAAATCCACGTGCGCGTTCTGCCAAAAGCACCATTTGCATGCACATCTTGTGGTTTTGCAGAAAACTTCATCCGCGTCTACCAAAAGATGCATGTGCATGCTTAAAACGCGTTTTCGCACAAATCCGTGCGCGGGTGCTAAAAAGAGCAGCATCGGCATGCTTAGCACGTCGTTTGGTAGAAATCCACGTGCGCGTTCTGCCAAAAGCACCATTTGCATGCACATCTTGTGGTTTTGCAGAAAACTTCATCCGCGTCTACCAAAAGATGCATGTGCATGCTTAAAACGCGTTTTCGCACAAATGCGTGCGCGGGTGCTAAAAAGAGCAGCATCGGCATGCTTAGCACGTCGTTTGGTAGAAATCCACGTGCGCGTTCTGCCAAAAGCAATATTTGCATGCACATCTTGTGGTTTTGCAGAAAACTTCATCCGCGTCTACCAAAAGATGCATGTGCATGCTTAAAACGCGTTTTCGCACAAATCCGTGCGCGGGTGCTAAAAAGAGCAGCATCGGCATGCTTAGCACGTCGTTTGGTAGAAATCCACGTGCGCGTTCTGCCAAAAGCACCATTTGCATGCACATCTTGTGGTTTTGCAGAAAACTTCATCCGCATCTACCAAAAGATGCATCTGCATGCTTAAAACGCGTTTTCGCACAAATGCGTGCGCGGGTGCTAAAAGAGCAGCATCGGCATGCTTAGCACGTCGTTTGGTAGAAATCCACGTGCGCGTTCTGCCAAAAGCACCATTTGCATGCACATCTTGTGGTTTTGCAGAAAACTTCATCCGCGTCTACCAAAAGATGCATGTGCATGCTTAAAACGCGTTTTCGCACAAATCCGTGCGCGGGTGCTAAAAAGAGCAGCATCGGCATGCTTAGCACGTCGTTTGGTAGAAATCCACGTGCGCGTTCTGCCAAAAGCACCATTTGCATGCACATCTTGTGGTTTTGCAGAAAACTTCATCCGCGTCTACCAAAAGATGCATGTGCATGCTTAAAACGCGTTTTCGCACAAATGCGTGCGCGGGTGCTAAAAGAGCAGCATCGGCATGCTTAGCACGTCGTTTGGTAGAAATCCACGTGCGCGTTCTGCCAAAAGCACCATTTGCATGCACATCTTGTGGTTTTGCAGAAAACTTCATCCGCGTCTACCAAAAGATGCATGTGCATGCTTAAAACGCGTTTTCGCACAAATCCGTGCGCGGGTGCTAAAAAGAGCAGCATCGGCATGCTTAGCACGTCGTTTGGTAGAAATCCACGTGCGCGTTCTGCCAAAAGCACCATTTGCATGCACATCTTGTGGTTTTGCAGAAAACTTCATCCGCGTCTACCAAAAGATGCATGTGCATGCTTAAAACGCGTTTTCGCACAAATGCGTGCGCGGGTGCTAAAAAGAGCAGCATCGGCATGCTTAGCACGTCGTTTGGTAGAAATCCACGTGCGCGTTCTGCCAAAAGCACCATTTGCATGCACATCTTGTGGTTTTGCAGAAAACTTCATCCGCGTCTACCAAAAGATGCATGTGCATGCTTAAAACGCGTTTTCGCACAAATCCGTGCGCGGGTGCTAAAAAGAGCAGCATCGGCATGCTTAGCACGTCGTTTGGTAGAAATCCACGTGCGCGTTCTGCAAAAAGCACCATTTGCATGCACATCTTGTGGTTTTGCAGAAAACTTCATCAGCGTCTACCAAAAGATGCATGTGCATGCTTAAAACGCGTTTTCGCACAAATGCGTGCGCGGGTGCTAAAAAGAGCAGCATCGGCATGCTTAGCACGTCGTTTGGTAGAAATCCACGTGCGCGTTCTGCCAAAAGCACCATTTGCATGCACATCTTGTGGTTTTGCAGAAAACTTCATCCGCGTCTACCAAAAGATGCATGTGCATGCTTAAAACGCGGTTTCGCACAAATCCGTGCGCGGGTGCTAAAAAGAGCAGCATCGGCATGCTTAGCACGTCGTTTGGTAGAAATCCACGTGCGCGTTCTGCCAAAAGCACCAATCTTGTGGTTTTGCAGAAAACTTCATCCGCGTCTACCAAAAGATGCATGTGCATGCTTAAAACGCGTTTTCGCACAAATCCGTGCGCGGGTGCTAAAAAGAGCAGCATCGGCATGCTTAGCACGTCGTTTGATAGAAATCCACGTGGCGTTCTGCCAAAAGCACCATTTGCATGCACATCTTGTGGTTTTGCAGAAAACTTCATCCGCGTCTACCAAAAGATGCATGTGCATGCTTAAAACGCGTTTTCGCACAAATCCGTGCGCGGGTGCTAAAAAGAGCAGCATCGGCATGCTTAGCACGTCGTTTGGTAGAAATCCACGTGCGCGTTCTGCCAAAAGCACCATTTGCATGCACATCTTGTGGTTTTGCAGAAAACTTCATCCGCGTCTACGAAAAGATGCATGTCCATGCTTAAAACGCGTTTTCGCACAAATCCGTGCGCGGGTGCTAAAAAGAGCAGCATCGGCATGCTTAGCACGTCGTTTGGTAGAAATCCACGTGCGCGTTTTGCCAAAAGCACCATTTGCATGCACATCTTCTGGTTTTGCAGAAAACTTCATCCGCGTCTACCAAAAGATGCATGTGCATGCTTAAAACGCGTTTTCACACAAATCCGTGCGCGGGTGCTAAAAAGAGCAGCATCGGCATGCTTAGCACGTCGTTTGGTAGAAATCCACGTGCGCGTTCTGCCAAAAGCACCATTTGCATGCACATCTTGTGGTTTTGCAGAAAACTTCATCCGCATCTACCAAAAGATGCATGTGCATGCTTAAAACGCGTTTTCGCAAAAATCCGTGCGCGGGTGCTAAAAAGAGCAGCATCGGCATGCTTAGCACGTCGTTTGGTAGAAATCCACGTGCGCGTTCTGCCAAAAGCACCATTTGCATGCACATCTTGTGGTTTTGCAGAAAACTTCATCCGCGTCTACGAAAAGATGCATGTCCATGCTTAAAACGCGTTTTCGCACAAATCCGTGCGCGGGTGCTAAAAAGAGCAGCATCGGCATGCTTAGCACGTCGTTTGGTAGAAATCCACGTGCGCGTTTTGCCAAAAGCACCATTTGCATGCACATCTTCTGGTTTTGCAGAAAACTTCATCCGCGTCTACCAAAAGATGCATGTGCATGCTTAGAACGCGTTTTTGCACAAATCCGTGCGCGGGTGCTAAAAAGAGCAGCATCGGCATGCTTAGCACGTCGTTTGGTAGAAATCCACGTGCGCGTTCTGCCAAAAGCACCAATCTTGTGGTTTTGCAGAAAACTTCATCCGCGTCTACCAAAAGATGCATGTGCATGCTTAAAACGCGTTTTCGCACAAATCCGTGCGCGGGTGCTAAAAAGAGCAGCATCGGCATGCTTAGCACGTCGTTTGATAGAAATCCACGTGGCGTTCTGCCAAAAGCACCATTTGCATGCACATCTTGTGGTTTTGCAGAAAACTTCATCCGCGTCTACCAAAAGATGCATGTGCATGCTTAAAACGCGTTTTCGCACAAATCCGTGCGCGGGTGCTAAAAAGAGCAGCATCGGCATGCTTAGCACGTCGTTTGGTAGAAATCCACGTGCGCGTTCTGCCAAAAGCACCATTTGCATGCACATCTTGTGGTTTTGCAGAAAACTTCATCCGCGTCTACGAAAAGATGCATGTCCATGCTTAAAACGCGTTTTCGCACAAATCCGTGCGCGGGTGCTAAAAAGAGCAGCATCGGCATGCTTAGCACGTCGTTTGGTAGAAATCCACGTGCGCGTTTTGCCAAAAGCACCATTTGCATGCACATCTTCTGGTTTTGCAGAAAACTTCATCCGCGTCTACCAAAAGATGCATGTGCATGCTTAAAACGCGTTTTCACACAAATCCGTGCGCGGGTGCTAAAAAGAGCAGCATCGGCATGCTTAGCACGTCGTTTGGTAGAAATCCACGTGCGCGTTCTGCCAAAAGCACCATTTGCATGCACATCTTGTGGTTTTGCAGAAAACTTCATCCGCATCTACCAAAAGATGCATGTGCATGCTTAAAACGCGTTTTCGCAAAAATCCGTGCGCGGGTGCTAAAAAGAGCAGCATCGGCATGCTTAGCACGTCGTTTGGTAGAAATCCACGTGCGCGTTCTGCCAAAAGCACCATTTGCATGCACATCTTGTGGTTTTGCAGAAAACTTCATCCGCGTCTACCAAAAGATGCATGTGCATGCTTAAAACGCGTTTTTGCACAAATCCGTGCGCGGGTGCTAAAAAGAGCAGCATCGGCATGCTTAGCACGTCGTTTGGTAGAAATCCACGTGCGCGTTTTGCCAAAAGCACCATTTGCATGCACATCTTCTGGTTTTGCAGAAAACTTCATCCGCGTCTACCAAAAGATGCATGTGCATGCTTAAAACGCGTTTTCACACAAATCCGTGCGCGGGTGCTAAAAAGAGCAGCATCGGCATGCTTAGCACGTCGTTTGGTAGAAATCCACGTGCGCGTTCTGCCAAAAGCACCATTTGCATGCACATCTTGTGGTTTTGCAGAAAACTTCATCCGCATCTACCAAAAGATGCATGTGCATGCTTAAAACGCGTTTTCGCAAAAATCCGTGCGCGGGTGCTAAAAAGAGCAGCATCGGCATGCTTAGCACGTCGTTTGGTAGAAATCCACGTGCGCGTTCTGCAAAAAGCACCATTTGCATGCACATCTTGTGGTTTTGCAGAAAACTTCATCCGCGTCTACCAAAAGATGCATGTGCATGCTTAAAACGCGTTTTCGCACAAATCCGTGCGCGGGTGCTAAAAAGAGCAGCATCGGCATGCTTAGCACGTCGTTTGGTAGAAATCCACGTGCGCGTTCTGCCAAAAGCACCATTTGCATGCACATCTTGTGGTTTTGCAGAAAACTTCATCCGCGTCTACCAAAAGATGCATGTGCATGCTTAAAACGCGTTTTCGCAAAAATCCGTGCGCGGGTGCTAAAAAGAGCAGCATCGGCATGCTTAGCACGTCGTTTGGTAGAAATCCACGTGCGCGTTCTGCAAAAAGCACCATTTGCATGCACATCTTGTGGTTTTGCAGAAAACTTCATCCGCGTCTACCAAAAGATGCATGTGCATGCTTAAAACGCGTTTTCGCACAAATGCGTGCGCGGGGGCTAAAAAGAGCAGCATCGGCATGCTTAGCACGTCGTTTGGTAGAAATCCACGTGCGCGTTCTGCAAAAAGCACCATTTGCATGCACATCTTGTGGTTTTGCAGAAAACTTCATCCGCGTCTACCAAAAGATGCATGTGCATGCTTAAGAGGAAGCTTTAGCTTGGGTGCTCCTATCTAAATACATGTAAAAGGAGAATTCGTTTTTCTCGGCAACCACTGCACTAAAGTTGACGGGGTTTGCTGCATTTAAAAGAAAAGCTTAAAATCTAGTGACTGTTGGTTTCGAATTTTCGATTTAGGTCGTCAAATTTTTGTAAAAATTTGGCAAAAATCGCAAATTTTCAGAAAACGAAACTATCAAGTTTACAACTCCGTAACTCAGCAAGAAAAAATCATATCGCAATTCTGTAAATTGTACCTGATAGCACATCTAAAGCGGACAAAATTGTTATGTTACATATCAACCTCAAAAAATGGAGTAATGTGTAATTACAACTTTTGCAGAACCTTCGTAAACAACGTAACAAGATCACGTAAGATGTAAACTGACATATCAAATTTGTCCGCTTTGAATGGTCTAATGGATGCCGTTTACAGAATCGCGATATCTGTTCTTGATGCAGAGCTATTAGCTTGTAAACTTCGTGCTTATATTTTTTTCATACGTCTGAATTTTTGAAAATCATTTTAACAAAATTCAAGCCCTAAATCAAAATTCCGCTTCCAACAGTCACTAGAATTTAACTTTCTCTCTCAAATGCAACAAATTTCATTAAAATCGGTCCAGAGGTTATCTCAGAAAAACGCTTTTGCGTTTTTACATGTATTTGAATAGGCCGCGTTGGAGTTGAGCCCGAGCTAAAGCTTCCTCTTAAAACGCGTTTTCGCACAAATGCGTGCGCGGGTGCTAAAAAGAGCAGCATCGGCATGCTTAGCACGTCGTTTGGTAGAAATCCACGTGCGCGTTCTGCCAAAAGCACCATTTGCATGCACATCTTGTGGTTTTGCAGAAAACTTCATCCGCGTCTACCAAAAGATGCATGTGCATGCTTAAAACGCGTTTTCGCACAAATCCGTGCGCGGGTGCTAAAAAGAGCAGCATCGGCATGCTTAGCACGTCGTTTGGTAGAAATCCACGTGCGCGTTCTGCCAAAAGCACCATTTGCATGCACATCTTGTGGTTTTGCAGAAAACTTTATCCGCGTCTACCAAAAGATGCATGTGCATGCTTAAAACGCGTTTTCGCACAAATGCGTGCGCGGGTGCTAAAAGAGCAGCATCGGCATGCTTAGCACGTCGTTTGGTAGAAATCCACGTGCGCGTTCTGCCAAAAGCACCATTTGCATGCACATCTTGTGGTTTTGCAGAAAACTTCATCCGCGTCTACCAAAAGATGCATGTGCATGCTTAAAACGCGTTTTCGCACAAATCCGTGCGCGGGTGCTAAAAAGAGCAGCATCGGCATGCTTAGCACGTCGTTTGGTAGAAATCCACGTGCGCGTTCTGCAAAAAGCACCATTTGCATGCACATCTTGTGGTTTTGCAGAAAACTTCATCCGCGTCTACCAAAAGATGCATGTGCATGCTTAAAACGCGTTTTCGCACAAATGCGTGCGCGGGTGCTAAAAAGAGTAGCATCGGCATGCTTAGCACGTCGTTTGGTAGAAATCCACGTGCGCGTTCTGCAAAAAGCACCATTTGCATGCACATCTTGTGGTTTTGCAGAAAACTTCATCCGCGTCTACCAATAGATGCATGTGCATGCTTAAAACGCGTTTTCGCACAAATGCGTGCGCGGGTGCTAAAAAGAGCAGCATCGGCATGCTTAGCACGTCGTTTGGTAGAAATCCACGTGCGCGTTCTGCCAAAAGCACCATTTGCATGCACATCTTGTCGTTTTGCAGAAAACTTCATCCGCGTCTACCAAAAGATGCATGTGCATGCTTAAAACGCGTTTTCGCACAAATGCGTGCGCGGGTGCTAAAAAGAGCAGCATCGGCATGCTTAGCACGTCGTTTGGTAGAAATCCACGTGCGCGTTCTGCCAAAAGCACCATTTGCATGCACATCTTGTGGTTTTGCAGAAAACTTCATCCGCGTCTACCAAAAGATGCATGTGCATGCTTAAAACGCGGTTTCGCACAAATCCGTGCGCGGGTGCTAAAAAGAGCAGCATCGGCATGCTTAGCACGTCGTTTGGTAGAAATCCACGTGCGCGTTCTGCCAAAAGCACCATTTGCATGCACATCTTGTGGTTTTGCAGAAAACTTCATCCGCGTCTACCAAAAGATGCATGTGCATGCTTAAAACGCGTTTTCGCACAAATCCGTGCGCGGGTGCTAAAAAGAGCAGCATCGGCATGCTTAGCACGTCGTTTGGTAGAAATCCACGTGCGCGTTCTGCCAAAAGCACCATTTGCATGCACATCTTGTGGTTTTGCAGAAAACTTCATCCGCGTCTACCAAAAGATGCATGTGCATGCTTAAAACGCGTTTTCGCACAAATGCGTGCGCGGGTGCTAAAAAGAGCAGCATCGGCATGCTTAGCACGTCGTTTGGTAGAAATCCACGTGCGCGTTCTGCCAAAAGCACCATTTGCATGCACATCTTGTGGTTTTGCAGAAAACTTCATCCGCGTCTACCAAAAGATGCATGTGCATGCTTAAAACGCGTTTTCGCACAAATCCGTGCGCGGGTGCTAAAAAGAGCAGCATCGGCATGCTTAGCACGTCGTTTGGTAGAAATCCACGTGCGCGTTCTGCCAAAAGCACCATTTGCATGCACATCTTGTGGTTTTGCAGAAAACTTCATCCGCATCTACCAAAAGATGCATCTGCATGCTTAAAACGCGTTTTCGCAAAAATCCGTGCGCGGGTGCTAAAAAGAGCAGCATCGGCATGCTTAGCACGTCGTTTGGTAGAAATCCACGTGCGCGTTCTGCAAAAAGCACCATTTGCATGCACATCTTGTGGTTTTGCAGAAAACTTCATCCGCGTCTACCAAAAGATGCATGTGCATGCTTAAAACGCGTTTTTGCACAAATCCGTGCGCGGGTGCTAAAAAGAGCAGCATCGGCATGCTTAGCACGTCGTTTGGTAGAAATCCACGTGCGCGTTCTGCCAAAAGCACCAATCTTGTGGTTTTGCAGAAAACTTCATCCGCGTCTACCAAAAGATGCATGTGCATGCTTAAAACGCGTTTTCGCACAAATCCGTGCGCGGGTGCTAAAAAGAGCAGCATCGGCATGCTTAGCACGTCGTTTGATAGAAATCCACGTGGCGTTCTGCCAAAAGCACCATTTGCATGCACATCTTGTGGTTTTGCAGAAAACTTCATCCGCGTCTACCAAAAGATGCATGTGCATGCTTAAAACGCGTTTTCGCACAAATCCGTGCGCGGGTGCTAAAAAGAGCAGCATCGGCATGCTTAGCACGTCGTTTGGTAGAAATCCACGTGCGCGTTCTGCCAAAAGCACCATTTGCATGCACATCTTGTGGTTTTGCAGAAAACTTCATCCGCGTCTACGAAAAGATGCATGTCCATGCTTAAAACGCGTTTTCGCACAAATCCGTGCGCGGGTGCTAAAAAGAGCAGCATCGGCATGCTTAGCACGTCGTTTGGTAGAAATCCACGTGCGCGTTTTGCCAAAAGCACCATTTGCATGCACATCTTCTGGTTTTGCAGAAAACTTCATCCGCGTCTACCAAAAGATGCATGTGCATGCTTAAAACGCGTTTTCACACAAATCCGTGCGCGGGTGCTAAAAAGAGCAGCATCGGCATGCTTAGCACGTCGTTTGGTAGAAATCCACGTGCGCGTTCTGCCAAAAGCACCATTTGCATGCACATCTTGTGGTTTTGCAGAAAACTTCATCCGCATCTACCAAAAGATGCATGTGCATGCTTAAAACGCGTTTTCGCAAAAATCCGTGCGCGGGTGCTAAAAAGAGCAGCATCGGCATGCTTAGCACGTCGTTTGGTAGAAATCCACGTGCGCGTTCTGCCAAAAGCACCATTTGCATGCACATCTTGTGGTTTTGCAGAAAACTTCATCCGCGTCTACCAAAAGATGCATGTGCATGCTTAAAACGCGTTTTTGCACAAATCCGTGCGCGGGTGCTAAAAAGAGCAGCATCGGCATGCTTAGCACGTCGTTTGGTAGAAATCCACGTGCGCGTTTTGCCAAAAGCACCATTTGCATGCACATCTTCTGGTTTTGCAGAAAACTTCATCCGCGTCTACCAAAAGATGCATGTGCATGCTTAAAACGCGTTTTCACACAAATCCGTGCGCGGGTGCTAAAAAGAGCAGCATCGGCATGCTTAGCACGTCGTTTGGTAGAAATCCACGTGCGCGTTCTGCCAAAAGCACCATTTGCATGCACATCTTGTGGTTTTGCAGAAAACTTCATCCGCATCTACCAAAAGATGCATGTGCATGCTTAAAACGCGTTTTCGCAAAAATCCGTGCGCGGGTGCTAAAAAGAGCAGCATCGGCATGCTTAGCACGTCGTTTGGTAGAAATCCACGTGCGCGTTCTGCAAAAAGCACCATTTGCATGCACATCTTGTGGTTTTGCAGAAAACTTCATCCGCGTCTACCAAAAGATGCATGTGCATGCTTAAAACGCGTTTTCGCACAAATCCGTGCGCGGGTGCTAAAAAGAGCAGCATCGGCATGCTTAGCACGTCGTTTGGTAGAAATCCACGTGCGCGTTCTGCCAAAAGCACCATTTGCATGCACATCTTGTGGTTTTGCAGAAAACTTCATCCGCGTCTACCAAAAGATGCATGTGCATGCTTAAAACGCGTCTTCGCAAAAATCCGTGCGCGGGTGCTAAAAAGAGCAGCATCGGCATGCTTAGCACGTCGTTTGGTAGAAATCCACGTGCGCGTTCTGCAAAAAGCACCATTTGCATGCACATCTTGTGGTTTTGCAGAAAACTTCATCCGCGTCTACCAAAAGATGCATGTGCATGCTTAAAACGCGTTTTCGCACAAATGCGTGCGCGGGGGCTAAAAAGAGCAGCATCGGCATGCTTAGCACGTCGTTTGGTAGAAATCCACGTGCGCGTTCTGCAAAAAGCACCATTTGCATGCACATCTTGTGGTTTTGCAGAAAACTTCATCCGCGTCTACCAAAAGATGCATGTGCATGCTTAAGAGGAAGCTTTAGCTTGGGTGCTCCTATCTAAATACATGTAAAAGGAGAATTCGTTTTTCTCGGCAACCACTGCACTAAATTTGACGGGGTTTGCTGCATTTAAAAGAAAAGCTTAAAATCTAGTGACTGTTGGTTTCGAATTTTCGATTTAGGTCGTCAAATTTTTGTAAAAATTTGGCAAAAATCGCAAATTTTCAGAAAACGAAACTATCAAGTTTACAACTCCGTAACTCAGCAAGAAAAAATCATATCGCAATTCTGTAAATTGTACCTGATAGCACATCTAAAGCGGACAAAATTGTTATGTTACATATGAACCTCAAAAAATGGAGTAATGTGTAATTACAACTTTTGCAGAACCTTCGTAAACAACGTAACAAGATCACGTAAGATGTAAACTGACATATCAAATTTGTCCGCTTTGAATGGTCTAATGGATGCCGTTTACAGAATCGCGATATCTGTTCTTGATGCAGAGCTATTAGCTTGTAAACTTCGTGCTTCTATTTTTTTCATACGTCTGAATTTTTGAAAATCATTTTAACAAAATTCAAGCCCTAAATCAAAATTCCGCTTCCAACAGTCACTAGAATTTACCTTCCTCTCTCAAATGCAACAAATTTCATTAAAATCGGTCCAGAGGTTATCTCAGAAAAACGCTTTTGCGTTTTTACATGTATTTGAATAGGCCGCGTTGGAATTGAGCCCGAGCTAAAGCTTCCTCTTAAAACGCGTTTTCGCACAAATGCGTGCGCGGGTGCTAAAAAGAGCAGCATCGGCATACTTAGCACGTCGTTTGGTAGAAATCCACGTGCGCGTTCTGCCAAAAGCACCATTTGCATGCACATCTTGTGGTTTTGCAGAAAACTTCATCCGCGTCTACCAAAAGATGCATGTGCATGCTTAAAACGCGTTTTCGCACAAATCCGTGCGCGGGTGCTAAAAAGAGCAGCATCGGCATGCTTAGCACGTCGTTTGGTAGAAATCCACGTGCGCGTTCTGCAAAAAGCACCATTTGCATGCACATCTTGTGGTTTTGCAGAAAACTTCATCAGCGTCTACCAAAAGATGCATGTGCATGCTTAAAACGCGTTTTCGCACAAATGCGTGCGCGGGTGCTAAAAAGAGCAGCATCGGCATGCTTAGCACGTCGTTTGGTAGAAATCCACGTGCGCGTTCTGCAAGAAGCACCATTTGCATGCACATCTTGTGGTTTTGCAGAAAACTTCATCAGCGTCTACCAAAAGATGCATGTGCATGCTTAAAACGCGTTTTCGCACAAATGCGTGCGCGGGTGCTAAAAAGAGCAGCATCGGCATGCTTAGCACGTCGTTTGGTAGAAATCCACGTGCGCGTTCTGCAAGAAGCACCATTTGCATGCACATCTTGTGGTTTTGCAGAAAACTTCATCCGCGTCTACCAAAAGATGCATGTGCATGCTTAAAACGCGTTTTCGCACAAATGCGTGCGCGGGTGCTAAAAAGAGCAGCATCGGCATGCTTAGCACGTCGTTTGGTAGAAATCCACGTGCGCGTTCTGCAAAAAGCACCATTTGCATGCACATCTTGTGGTTTTGCAGAAAACTTCATCCGCGTCTACCAAAAGATGCATGTGCATGCTTAAAACGCGTTTTCGCACAAATGCGTGCGCGGGTGCTAAAAAGAGCAGCATCGGCATGCTTAGCACGTCGTTTGGTAGAAATCCACATGCGCGTTCTGCCAAAAGCACCATTTGCATGCACATCTTGTGGTTTTGCAGAAAACTTCATCCGCGTCTACCAAAAGATGCATGTGCATGCTTAAAACGCGTTTTCGCACAAATGCGTGCGCGGGTGCTAAAAAGAGCAGCATCGGCATGCTTAGCACGTCGTTTGGTAGAAATCCACGTGCGCGTTCTGCAAAAAGCACCATTTGCATGCACATCTTGTGGTTTTGCAGAAAAATTCATCCGCGTCTACCAAAAGATGCATGTGCATGCTTAAAACGCGTTTTCGCACAAATACGTGCGCGGGTGCTAAAAAGAGCAGCATCGGCATGCTTAGCACGTCGTTTGGTAGAAATCCACGTGCGCGTTCTGCAAAAAGCACCATTTGCATGCATATCTTGTGGTTTTGCAGAAAACTTCATCCGCGTCTACCAAAAGATGCATGCGCATGCTTAAAACGCGTTTACGCACAAATGCGTGCGCGGGTGCTAAAAAGAGCAGCATCGGCATGCTTAGCACGTCGTTTGGTAGAAATCCACGTGCGCGTTCTGCCAAAAGCCCCATTTGCATGCACATCTTGTGGTTTTGCAGAAAACTTCATCCGCGTCTACCAAAAGATGCATGTGCATGCTTAAAACGCGTTTTCGCACAAATGCGTGCGCGGGTGCTAAAAAGAGCAGCATCGGCATGCTTAGCACGTCGTTTGGTAGAAATCCGCGTGCGCGTTCTGCCAAAAGCACCATTTGCATGCACATCTTGTGGTTTTGCAGAAAACTTCATCCGCGTCTACCAAAAGATGCATGTGCATGCTTAAAACGCGTTTTCGCACAAATCCGTGCGCGGGTGCTAAAAAGAGCAGCATCGGCATGCTTAGTACGCGGTTTGGTAGAAATTCACGTGCGCGTTCTGCAAAAAGCACGATTTGCATGCACATCTTGTGGTTTTGCAGAAAACTTCATCCGCGTCTACCAAAAGATGCATGTGCATGCTTAAAACGCGTTTTCGCACAAATGCGTGCGCGGGTGCTAAAAAGAGCAGCATCGGCATGCTTAGCACGTCGTTTGGTAGAAATCCACGTGCGCGTTCTGCAAAAAGCACCATTTGCATGCACATCTTGTGGTTTTGCAGAAAACTTCATCCGCGTCTACCAAAAGATGCATGTGCATGCTTAAAACGCGTTTTCGCACAAATGCGCGCGCGGGTGCTAAAAAGAGCAGCATCGGCATGCTTAGCACGTCGTTTGGTAGAAATCCACGTGCGCGTTCTGCAAAAAGCACCATTTGCATGCACATGTTGTGGTTTTGCAGAAAACTTCATCCGCGTCTACCAAAAGATGCATGTGCATGCTTAAAACGCGTTTACGCACAAATGCGTGCGCGGGTGCTAAAAAGAGCAGCATCGGCATGCTTAGCACGTCGTTTGGTAGAAATCCACGTGCGCGTTCTGCCAAAAGCACCATTTGTATGCACATCTTGTGGTTTTGCAGAAAACTTCATCCGCGTCTACCAAAAGATGCATGTGCATGCTTAAAACGCGTTTTCGCACAAATCCGTGCGCGGGTGCTAAAAAGAGCAGCATCGGCATGCTTAGCACGTCGTTTGGTAGAAATCCACGTGCGCGTTCTGCAAAAAGCACCATTTGCATGCACATCTTGTGGTTTTGCAGAAAACTTCATCCGCGTCTACCAAAAGATGCATGTGCATGCTTAAAACGCGTTTTCGCACAAATGCGTGCGCGGGTGCTAAAAAGAGCAGCATCGGCATGCTTAGCACGTCGTTTGGTAGAAATCCACGTGCGCGTTCTGCCAAAAGCACCATTTGCATGCACATCTTGTGGTTTTGTAGAAAACTTCATCCGCGTCTACCAAAAGATGCATGTGCATGCTTAAAACGCGTTTACGCACAAATGCGTGCGCGGGTGCTAAAAAGAGCAGCATCGGCATGCTTAGCACGTCGTTTGGTAGAAATCCACGTGCGCGTTCTGCCAAAAGCACCATTTGTATGCACATCTTGTGGTTTTGCAGAAAACTTCATCCGCGTCTACCAAAAGATGCATGTGCATGCTTAAAACGCGTTTTCGCACAAATCCGTGCGCGGGTGCTAAAAAGAGCAGCATCGGCATGCTTAGCACGTCGTTTGGTAGAAATCCACGTGCGCGTTCTGCAAAAAGCACCATTTGCATGCACATCTTGTGGTTTTGCAGAAAACTTCATCCGCGTCTACCAAAAGATGCATGTGCATGCTTAAAACGCGTTTTCGCACAAATGCGTGCGCGGGTGCTAAAAAGAGCAGCATCGGCATGCTTAGCACGTCGTTTGGTAGCAATCCACGTGCGCGTTCTGCCAAAAGCACCATTTGCATGCACATCTTGTGGTTTTGTAGAAAACTTCATCCGCGTCTACCAAAAGATGCATGTGCATGCTTAAAACGCGTTTTCACACAAATCCGTGCGCGGGTGCTAAAAAGAGCAGCATCGGCATGCTTAGCACGTCGTTTGGTAGAAATCCACGTGCGCGTTCTGCAAAAAGCACCATTTGCATGCACATCTTGTGGTTTTGCAGAAAACTTCATCCGCGTCTACCAAAAGATGCATGTGCATGCTTAAAACGCGTTTTCGCACGAATCCGTGTGCGGTTGCTAAAAAGAGCAGCATCGGCATGCTTAGCACGTCGTTTGGTAAAAATCCACGTGCGCGTTCTGCCAAAGGCACCATTTGCATGCACATCTTGTGGTTTTGCAGAAAACTTCATCCGCGTCTACCAAAAGATTCATGTGCATGCTTAAAACGCGTTTTCGCACAAATCCGTGTGCGGGTGCTAAAAAGAGCAGCATCGGCATGCTTAGCACGTCGTTTGGTAGAAATCCACGTGCGCGTTTTGCCAAAAGCACCATTTGCATGCACATCTTGTGGTTTTGCAGAAAACTTCATCCGCGTCTACCAAAAGATGCATGTGCATGCTTAAGAGGAAGCTTTAGCTTGGGTGCTCCTATCTAAATACATGTAAAAGGAGAATTCGTTTTTCTCGGCAACCACTGCACTAAATTTGACGGGGTTTGCTGCATTTAAAAGAAAAGCTTAAAATCTAGTGACTGTTGGTTTCGAATTTTCGATTTAGGTCGTCAAATTTTTGTAAAAATTTGGCAAAAATCGCAAATTTTCAGAAAACGAAACTATCAAGTTTACAACTCCGTAACTCAGCAAGAAAAAATCATATCGCAATTCTGTAAATTGTACCTGATAGCACATCTAAAGCGGACAAAATTGTTATGTTACATATGAACCTCAAAAAATGGAGTAATGTGTAATTACAACTTTTGCAGAACCTTCGTAAACAATGTAACAAGATCACGTAAGATGTAAACTGACATATCAAATTTGTCCGCTTTGAATGGTCTAATGGATGCCGTTTACAGAATCGCGATATCTGTTCTTGATGCAGAGCTATTAGCTTGTAAACTTCGTGCTTCTATTTTTTTCATACGTCTGAATTTTTGAAAATCATTTTAACAAAATTCAAGCCCTAAATCAAAATTCCGCTTCCAACAGTCACTAGAATTTAACTTTCTCTCTCAAATGCAACAAATTTCATTAAAATCGGTCCAGAGGTTATCTCAGAAAAACGCTTTTGCGTTTTTACATGTATTTGAATAGGCCGCGTTGGAGTTGAGCCCGAGCTAACGCTTCCTCTTAAAACGCGTTTTCGCACAAATGCGTGCGCGGGTGCTAAAAAGAGCAGCATCGGCATACTTAGCACGTCGTTTGGTAGAAATCCACGTGCGCGTTCTGCCAAAAGCACCATTTCCATGCACATCTTGTGGTTTTGCAGAAAACTTCATCCGCGTCTACCAAAAGATGCATGTGCATGCTTAAAACGCGTTTTCGCACAAATCCGTGCGCGGGTGCTAAAAAGAGCAGCATCGGCATGCTTAGCACGTCGTTTGGTAGAAATCCACGTGCGCGTTCTGCAAAAAGCACCATTTGCATGCACATCTTGTGGTTTTGCAGAAAACTTCATCAGCGTCTACCAAAAGATGCATGTGCATGCTTAAAACGCGTTTTCGCACAAATGCGTGCGCGGGTGCTAAAAAGAGCGGCATCGGCATGCTTAGCACGTCGTTTGGTAGAAATCCACGTGCGCGTTCTGCAAGAAGCACCATTTGCATGCACATCTTGTGGTTTTGCAGAAAACTTCATCCGCGTCTACCAAAAAATGCATGTGCATGCTTAAAACGCGTTTACGCACAAATGCGTGCGCGGGTGCTAAAAAGAGCAGCATCGGCATGCTTAGCACGTCGTTTGGTAGAAATCCACGTGCGCGTTCTGCAAAAAGCACCATTTGCATGCACATGTTGTGGTTTTGCAGAAAACTTCATCCGCGTCTACCAAAAGATGCACGTGCATGCTTAAAACGCGTTTACGCACAAATGCGTGCGCGGGTGCTAAAAAGAGCAGCATCGGCATGCTTAGCACGTCGTTTGGTAGAAATCCACGTGCGCGTTCTGCCAAAAGCACCATTTGTATGCACATCTTGTGGTTTTGCAGAAAACTTCATCCGCGTCTACCAAAAGATGCATGTGCATGCTTAAAACGCGTTTTCGCACAAATCCGTGCGCGGGTGCTAAAAAGAGCAGCATCGGCATGCTTAGCACGTCGTTTGGTAGAAATCCACGTGCGCGTTCTGCAAAAAGCACCATTTGCATGCACATCTTGTGGTTTTGCAGAAAACTTCATCCGCGTCTACCAAAAGATGCATGTGCATGCTTAAAACGCGTTTTCGCACAAATGCGTGCGCGGGTGCTAAAAAGAGCAGCATCGGCATGCTTAGCACGTCGTTTGGTAGAAATCCACGTGCGCGTTCTGCCAAAAGCACCATTTGCATGCACATCTTGTGGTTTTGCAGAAAACTTCATCCGCGTCTACCAAAAGATTCATGTGCATGCTTAAAACGCGTTTTCGCACAAATCCGTGCGCGGGTGCTAAAAAGAGCAGCATCGGCATGCTTAGCACGTCGTTTGGTAGAAATCCACGTGCGCGTTCTGCCAAAAGCACCATTTGCATGCACATCTTGTGGTTTTGCAGAAAACTTCATCCGCGTATACCAAAAGATGCATGTGCATGCTTAAGAGGAAGCTTTAGCTTGGGTGCTCCTATCTAAATACATGTAAAAGGAGAATTCGTTTTTCTCGGCAACCACTGCACTAAATTTGACGGGGTTTGCTGCATTTAAAAGAAAAGCTTAAAATCTAGTGACTGTTGGTTTCGAATTTTCGATTTAGGTCGTCAAATTTTTGTAAAAATTTGGCAAAAATCGCAAATTTTCAGAAAACGAAACTATCAAGTTTACAACTCCGTAACTCAGCAAGAAAAAATCATATCGCAATTCTGTAAATTGTACCTGATAGCACATCTAAAGCGGACAAAATTGTTATGTTACATATGAACCTCAAAAAATGGAGTAATGTGTAATTACAACTTTTGCAGAACCTTCGTAAACAACGTAACAAGATCACGTAAGATGTAAACTGACATATCAAATTTGTCCGCTTTGAATGGTCTAATGGATGCCGTTTACAGAATCGCGATATCTGTTCTTGATGCAGAGCTATTAGCTTGTAAACTTCGTGCTTCTATTTTTTTCATACGTCTGAATTTTTGAAAATCATTTTAACAAAATTCAAGCCCTAAATCAAAATTCCGCTTCCAACAGTCACTAGAATTTACCTTCCTCTCTCAAATGCAACAAATTTCATTAAAATCGGTCCAGAGGTTATCTCAGAAAAACGCTTTTGCGTTTTTACATGTATTTGAATAGGCCGCGTTGGAGTTGAGCCCGAGCTAAAGCTTCCTCTTAAAACGCGTTTTCGCACAAATGCGTGCGCGGGTGCTAAAAAGAGCAGCATCGGCATACTTAGCACGTCGTTTGGTAGAAATCCACGTGCGCGTTCTGCCAAAAGCACCATTTGCATGCACATCTTGTGGTTTTGCAGAAAACTTCATCCGCGTCTACCAAAAGATGCATGTGCATGCTTAAAACGCGTTTTCGCACAAATCCGTGCGCGGGTGCTAAAAAGAGCAGCATCGGCATGCTTAGCACGTCGTTTGGTAGAAATCCACGTGCGCGTTCTGCAAAAAGCACCATTTGCATGCACATCTTGTGGTTTTGCAGAAAACTTCATCAGCGTCTACCAAAAGATGCATGTGCATGCTTAAAACGCGTTTTCGCACAAATGCGTGCGCGGGTGCTAAAAAGAGCAGCATCGGCATGCTTAGCACGTCGTTTGGTAGAAATCCACGTGCGCGTTCTGCAAGAAGCACCATTTGCATGCACATCTTGTGGTTTTGCAGAAAACTTCATCCGCGTCTACCAAAAAATGCATGTGCATGCTTAAAACGGGTTTACGCACAAATGCGTGCGCGGGTGCTAAAAAGAGCAGCATCGGCATGCTTAGCACGTCGTTTGGTAGAAATCCACGTGCGCGTTCTGCCAAAAGCACCATTTGCATGCACATCTTGTGGTTTTGCAGAAAACTTCATCCGCGTCTACCAAAAGATGCATGTGCATGCTTAAAACGCGTTTTCGCACAAATGCGTGCGCGGGTGCTACAAAGAGCAGCATCGGCATGCTTAGCACGTCGTTTGGTAGAAATCCGCGTGCGCGTTCTGCCAAAAGCACCATTTGCATGCACATCTTGTGGTTTTGCAGAAAACTTCATCCGCGTCTACCAAAAGATGCATGTGCATGCTTAAAATGCGTTTTCGCACAAATCCGTGCGCGGGTGCTAAAAAGAGCAGCATCGGCATGCTTAGCACGTCGTTTGGTAGAAATCCACGTGCGCGTTCTGCCAAAAGCACCATTTGCATGCACATCTTGTGGTTTTGCAGAAAACTTCATCCGCGTCTACCAAAAGATGCATGTGCATGCTTAAAACGCGTTTTCGCACAAATCCGTGTGCGGTTGCTAAAAAGAGCAGCATCGGCATGCTTAGCACGTCGTTTGGTAAAAATCCACGTGCGCGTTCTGCCAAAGGCACCATTTGCATGCACATCTTGTGGTTTTGCAGAAAACTTCATCCGCGTCTACCAAAAGATTCATGTGCATGCTTAAAACGCGTTTTCGCACAAATCCGTGCGCGGGTGCTAAAAAGAGCAGCATCGGCATGCTTAGCACGTCGTTTGGTAGAAATCCACGTGCGCGTTCTGCCAAAAGCACCATTTGCATGCACATCTTGTGGTTTTGCAGAAAACTTCATCCGCGTCTGCCAAAAGATGCATGTGCATGCTAAAACGCGTTTTCGCACAAATCCGTGCGCGGGTGCTAAAAAGAGCAGCATCGGCATGCTTAGCACGTCGTTTGGTAGAAATCCACGTGCGCGTTCTGCCAAAAGCACCATTTGCATGCACATCTTGTGGTTTTGCAGAAAACTTCATCCGCGTCTACCAAAAGATGCATGTGCATGCTTAAAACGCGTTTTCGCACAAATCCGTGCGCGGGTGCTAAAAAGAGCAGCATCGGCATGCTTAGCACGTCGTTTGGTAGAAATCCACGTTCGCGTTCTGCAAAAAGCACCATTTGCATGCACATCTTGTGGTTTTGCAGAAAACTTCATCCGCGTCTACCAAAAGATGCATGTGCATGCTTAAAACGCGTTTTCGCACAAATCCGTGCGCGGGTGCTAAAAAGAGCAGCATCGGCATGCTTAGCACGTCGTTTGGTAGAAATGCACTTGCGCGTTCTGCCAAAAGCACCATTTGCATGCACATCTTGTGGTTTTGCAGAAAACTTCATCCGCGTCTACCAAAAGATGCATGTGCATGCTTAAGAGGAAGCTTTAGCTTGGGTGCTCCTATCTAAATACATGTAAAAGGAGAATTCGTTTTTCTCGGCAACCACTGCACTAAATTTGACGGGGTTTGCTGCATTTAAAAGAAAAGCTTAAAATCTAGTGACTGTTGGTTTCGAATTTTCGATTTAGGTTGTCAAATTTTTGTAAAAATTTGGCAAAAATCGCAAATTTTCAGAAAACGAAACTATCAAGTTTACAACTCCGTAACTCAGCAAGAAAAAATCATATCGCAATTCTGTAAATTGTACCTGATAGCACATCTAAAGCGGACAAAATTGTTATGTTACATATGAACCTCAAAAAATGGAGTAATGTGTAATTACAACTTTTGCAGAACCTTCGTAAACAACGTAACAAGATCACGTAAGATGTAAACTGACATATCAAATTTGTCCGCTTTGAATGGTCTAATGGATGCCGTTTACAGAATCGCGATATCTGTTCTTGATGCAGAGCTATTAGCTTGTAAACTTCGTGCTTCTATTTTTTTCATACGTCTGAATTTTTGAAAATCATTTTAACAAAATTCAAGCCCTAAATCAAAATTCCGCTTCCAACAGTCACTAGAATTTAACTTTCTCTCTCAAATGCAACAAATTTCATTAAAATCGGTCCAGAGGTTATCTCAGAAAAACGCTTTTGCGTTTTTACATGTATTTGAATAGGCCGCGTTGGAGTTGAGCCCGAGCTAACGCTGCCTCTTAAAACGCGTTTTCGCACAAATGCGTGCGCGGGTGCTAAAAAGAGCAGCATCGGCATACTTAGCACGTCGTTTGGTAGAAATCCACGTGCGCGTTCTGCCAAAAGCACCATTTGCATGCACATCTTGTGGTTTTGCAGAAAACTTCATCCGCGTCTACCAAAAGATGCATGTGCATGCTTAAAACGCGTTTTCGCACAAATCCGTGCGCGGGTGCTAAAAAGAGCAGCATCGGCATGCTTAGCACGTCGTTTGGTAGAAATCCACGTGCGCGTTCTGCAAAAAGCACCATTTGCATGCACATCTTGTGGTTTTGCAGAAAACTTCATCAGCGTCTACCAAAAGATGCATGTGCATGCTTAAAACGCGTTTTCGCACAAATGCGTGCGCGGGTGCTAAAAAGAGCGGCATCGGCATGCTTAGCACGTCGTTTGGTAGAAATCCACGTGCGCGTTCTGCAAGAAGCACCATTTGCATGCACATCTTGTGGTTTTGCAGAAAACTTCATCCGCGTCTACCAAAAAATGCATGTGCATGCTTAAAACGCGTTTACGCACAAATGCGTGCGCGGGTGCTAAAAAGAGCAGCATCGGCATGCTTAGCACGTCGTTTGGTAGAAATCCACGTGCGCGTTCTGCAAAAAGCACCATTTGCATGCACATGTTGTGGTTTTGCAGAAAACTTCATCCGCGTCTACCAAAAGATGCACGTGCATGCTTAAAACGCGTTTACGCACAAATGCGTGCGCGGGTGCTAAAAAGAGCAGCATCGGCATGCTTAGCACGTCGTTTGGTAGAAATCCACGTGCGCGTTCTGCCAAAAGCACCATTTGTATGCACATCTTGTGGTTTTGCAGAAAACTTCATCCGCGTCTACCAAAAGATGCATGTGCATGCTTAAAACGCGTTTTCGCACAAATCCGTGCGCGGGTGCTAAAAAGAGCAGCATCGGCATGCTTAGCACGTCGTTTGGTAGAAATCCACGTGCGCGTTCTGCAAAAAGCACCATTTGCATGCACATCTTGTGGTTTTGCAGAAAACTTCATCCGCGTCTACCAAAAGATGCATGTGCATGCTTAAAACGCGTTTTCGCACAAATGCGTGCGCGGGTGCTAAAAAGAGCAGCATCGGCATGCTTAGCACGTCGTTTGGTAGAAATCCACGTGCGCGTTCTGCCAAAAGCACCATTTGCATGCACATCTTGTGGTTTTGCAGAAAACTTCATCCGCGTCTACCAAAAGATTCATGTGCATGCTTAAAACGCGTTTTCGCACAAATCCGTGCGCGGGTGCTAAAAAGAGCAGCATCGGCATGCTTAGCACGTCGTTTGGTAGAAATCCACGTGCGCGTTCTGCCAAAAGCACCATTTGCATGCACATCTTGTGGTTTTGCAGAAAACTTCATCCGCGTATACCAAAAGATGCATGTGCATGCTTAAGAGGAAGCTTTAGCTTGGGTGCTCCTATCTAAATACATGTAAAAGGAGAATTCGTTTTTCTCGGCAACCACTGCACTAAATTTGACGGGGTTTGCTGCATTTAAAAGAAAAGCTTAAAATCTAGTGACTGTTGGTTTCGAATTTTCGATTTAGGTCGTCAAATTCTTGTAAAAATTTGGCAAAAATCGCAAATTTTCAGAAAACGAAACTATCAAGTTTACAACTCCGTAACTCAGCAAGAAAAAATCATATCGCAATTCTGTAAATTGTACCTGATAGCACATCTAAAGCGGACAAAATTGTTATGTTACATATGAACCTCAAAAAATGGAGTAATGTGTAATTACAACTTTTGCAGAACCTTCGTAAACAACGTAACAAGATCACGTAAGATGTAAACTGACATATCAAATTTGTCCGCTTTGAATGGTCTAATGGATGCCGTTTACAGAATCGCGATATCTGTTCTTGATGCAGAGCTATTAGCTTGTAAACTTCGTGCTTCTATTTTTTTCATACGTCTGAATTTTTGAAAATCATTTTAACAAAATTCAAGCCCTAAATCAAAATTCCGCTTCCAACAGTCACTAGAATTTACCTTCCTCTCTCAAATGCAACAAATTTCATTAAAATCGGTCCAGAGGTTATCTCAGAAAAACGCTTTTGCGTTTTTACATGTATTTGAATAGGCCGCGTTGGAGTTGAGCCCGAGCTAAAGCTTCCTCTTAAAACGCGTTTTCGCACAAATGCGTGCGCGGGTGCTAAAAAGAGCAGCATCGGCATACTTAGCACGTCGTTTGGTAGAAATCCACGTGCGCGTTCTGCCAAAAGCACCATTTGCATGCACATCTTGTGGTTTTGCAGAAAACTTCATCCGCGTCTACCAAAAGATGCATGTGCATGCTTAAAACGCGTTTTCGCACAAATCCGTGCGCGGGTGCTAAAAAGAGCAGCATCGGCATGCTTAGCACGTCGTTTGGTAGAAATCCACGTGCGCGTTCTGCAAAAAGCACCATTTGCATGCACATCTTGTGGTTTTGCAGAAAACTTCATCAGCGTCTACCAAAAGATGCATGTGCATGCTTAAAACGCGTTTTCGCACAAATGCGTGCGCGGGTGCTAAAAAGAGCAGCATCGGCATGCTTAGCACGTCGTTTGGTAGAAATCCACGTGCGCGTTCTGCAAGAAGCACCATTTGCATGCACATCTTGTGGTTTTGCAGAAAACTTCATCCGCGTCTACCAAAAAATGCATGTGCATGCTTAAAACGCGTTTACGCACAAATGCGTGCGCGGGTGCTAAAAAGAGCAGCATCGGCATGCTTAGCACGTCGTTTGGTAGAAATCCACGTGCGCGTTCTGCCAAAAGCACCATTTGCATGCACATCTTGTGGTTTTGCAGAAAACTTCATCCGCGTCTACCAAAAGATGCATGTGCATGCTTAAAACGCGTTTTCGCACAAATGCGTGCGCGGGTGCTACAAAGAGCAGCATCGGCATGCTTAGCACGTCGTTTGGTAGAAATCCGCGTGCGCGTTCTGCCAAAAGCACCATTTGCATGCACATCTTGTGGTTTTGCAGAAAACTTCATCCGCGTCTACCAAAAGATGCATGTGCATGCTTAAAATGCGTTTTCGCACAAATCCGTGCGCGGGTGCTAAAAAGAGCAGCATCGGCATGCTTAGCACGTCGTTTGGTAGAAATCCACGTGCGCGTTCTGCCAAAAGCACCATTTGCATGCACATCTTGTGGTTTTGCAGAAAACTTCATCCGCGTCTACCAAAAGATGCATGTGCATGCTTAAAACGCGTTTTCGCACAAATCCGTGTGCGGTTGCTAAAAAGAGCAGCATCGGCATGCTTAGCACGTCGTTTGGTAAAAATCCACGTGCGCGTTCTGCCAAAGGCACCATTTGCATGCACATCTTGTGGTTTTGCAGAAAACTTCATCCGCGTCTACCAAAAGATTCATGTGCATGCTTAAAACGCGTTTTCGCACAAATCCGTGCGCGGGTGCTAAAAAGAGCAGCATCGGCATGCTTAGCACGTCGTTTGGTAGAAATCCACGTGCGCGTTCTGCCAAAAGCACCATTTGCATGCACATCTTGTGGTTTTGCAGAAAACTTCATCCGCGTCTGCCAAAAGATGCATGTGCATGCTAAAACGCGTTTTCGCACAAATCCGTGCGCGGGTGCTAAAAAGAGCAGCATCGGCATGCTTAGCACGTCGTTTGGTAGAAATCCACGTGCGCGTTCTGCCAAAAGCACCATTTGCATGCACATCTTGTGGTTTTGCAGAAAACTTCATCCGCGTCTACCAAAAGATGCATGTGCATGCTTAAAACGCGTTTTCGCACAAATCCGTGCGCGGGTGCTAAAAAGAGCAGCATCGGCATGCTTAGCACGTCGTTTGGTAGAAATCCACGTGCGCGTTCTGCAAAAAGCACCATTTGCATGCACATCTTGTGGTTTTGCAGAAAACTTCATCCGCGTCTACCAAAAGATGCATGTGCATGCTTAAAACGCGTTTTCGCACAAATGCGCGCGCGGGTGCTAAAAAGAGCAGCATCGGCATGCTTAGCACGTCGTTTGGTAGAAATCCACGTGCGCGTTCTGCAAAAAGCACCATTTGCATGCACATGTTGTGGTTTTGCAGAAAACTTCATCCGCGTCTACCAAAAGATGCATGTGCATGCTTAAAACGCGTTTACGCACAAATGCGTGCGCGGGTGCTAAAAAGAGCAGCATCGGCATGCTTAGCACGTCGTTTGGTAGAAATCCACGTGCGCGTTCTGCCAAAAGCACCATTTGTATGCACATATTGTGGTTTTGCAGAAAACTTCATCCGCGTCTACCAAAAGATGCATGTGCATGCTTAAAACGCGTTTTCGCACAAATCCGTGCGCGGGTGCTAAAAAGAGCAGCATCGGCATGCTTAGCACGTCGTTTGGTAGAAATCCACGTGCGCGTTCTGCAAAAAGCACCATTTGCATGCACATCTTGTGGTTTTGCAGAAAACTTCATCCGCGTCTACCAAAAGATGAATGTGCATGCTTAAAACGCGTTTTCGCACAAATGCGTGCGCGGGTGCTAAAAAGAGCAGCATCGGCATGCTTAGCACGTCGTTTGGTAGAAATCCACGTGCGCGTTCTGCCAAAAGCACCATTTGCATGCACATCTTGTGGTTTTGTAGAAAACTTCATCCGCGTCTACCAAAAGATGCATGTGCATGCTTAAAACGCGTTTTCACACAAATCCGTGCGCGGGTGCTAAAAAGAGCAGCATCGGCATGCTTAGCACGTCGTTTGGTAGAAATCCACGTGCGCGTTATGCAAAAAGCACCATTTGCATGCACATCTTGTGGTTTTGCAGAAAACTTCATCCGCGTCTACCAAAAGATGCATGTGCATGCTTAAAACGCGTTTTCGCACAAATGCGTGCGCGGGTGCTAAAAAGAGCAGCATCGGCATGCTTAGCACGTCGTTTGGTAGAAATCCACGTGCGCGTTCTGCCAAAAGCACCATTTGCATGCACATCTTGTGGTTTTGCAGAAAACTTCATCCGCGTCTACTAAAAGATGCATGTGCATGCTTAAAACACGTTTTCGCACAAATCCGTGCGCGGGTGCTAAAAAGAGCAGCATCGGCATGCTTAGCACGTCGTTTGGTAGAAATCCACGTGCGCGTTCTACCAAAAGCACCATTTGCATGCACATCTTGTGGTTTTGCAGAAAACTTCATCCGCGTCTAACAAAAGATGCATATGCATGCTTAAAACGCGTTTTCGCACAAATCCGTGCGCGGGTGCTAAAAAGAGCAGCATCGGCATGCTTAGCACGTCGTTTGGTAGAAATCCACGTGCGCGTTCTGCCAAAAGCACCATTTGCATGCACATCTTGTTGTTTTGCAGAAAACTTCATCCGCGTCTACCAAAAGATTCATGTGCATGCTTAAAACGCGTTTTCGCACAAATGCGTGCGCGGGTGCTAAAAAGAGCAGCATCGCCATGCTTAGCACGTCGTTTGGTAGAAATGCACGTGCGCGTTCTGCCAAAAGCACCATTTGCCTGCACATCTTGTGGTTTTGCAGAAAACTTCATCCGCGTCTACCAAAAGATGCATGTGCATGCTTAAAACGCGTTTTCGCACAAATCCGTGCGCGGGTGCTAAAAAGAGCAGCATCGGCATGCTTAGCACGTCGTTTGGTAGAAATCCACGTGCGCGTTCTGCAAAAAGCACCATTTGCATGCACATATTGTGGTTTTGCAGAAAACTTCATCCGCGTCTACCAAAAGATGCATGTGCATGCTTAAAACGCGTTTTCGCACAAATGCGTGCGCGGGTGCTAAAAAGAGCAGCATCGGCATGCTTAGCGCGTCGTTTGGTAGAAATCCACGTGCGCGTTCTGCAAAAAGCACCATTTGCATGCACATCTTGTGGTTTTGCAGAAAACTTCATCCGCGTCTACCAAAAGATGCATGTGCATGCTTAAAACGCGTTTTCGCACAAATCCGTGCGCGGGTGCTAAAAAGAGCAGCATCGGCATGCTTAGCACGTCGTTTGGTAGAAATCCACGTGCGCGTTCTGCCAAAAGCACCATTTGCATGCACATCTTGTGGTTTTGCAGAAAACTTCATCCGCGTCGACCAAAAGATGCATGTGCATGCTTAAAAACGCGTTTTTGCACAAATCTGTGCGCGGGTGCTAAAAAGAGCAGCATCGGCATGCTTAGCACGTCGTTTGGTAGAAATCCACGTGCGCGTTCTGCAAAAAGCACCATTTGCATGCACATATTGTGGTTTTGCAGAAAACTTCATCCGCGTCTACCAAAAGATGCATGTGCATGCTTAAAACGCGTTTTCGCACAAATGCGTGCGCGGGTGCTAAAAAGAGCAGCATCGGCATGCTTAGCACGTCGTTTGGTAGAAATCCACGTGCGCGTTCTGCAAAAAGCACCATTTGCATGCACATCTTGTGGTTTTGCAGAAAACTTCATCCGCGTCTACCAAAAGATGCATGTGCATGCTTAAAACGCGTTTTCGCACAAATGCGTGCGCGGGTGCTAAAAAGAGCAGCATCGGCATGCTTAGCACGTCGTTTGGTAGAAATCCACGTGCGCGTTCTGCCAAAAGCACCATTTGCATGCACATCTTGTGGTTTTGCAGAAAACTTCATCCGCGTCTACCAAAAGATGCATGTGCATGCTTAAAACGCGTTTTCGCACAAATCCGTGCGCGGGTGCTAAAAAGAGCAGCATCGGCATGCTTAGCACGTCGTTTGGTAGAAATCCACGTGCGCGTTCTGCCAAAAGCACCATTTGCATGCACATCTTGTGGTTTTGCAGAAAACTTCATCCGCGTCTACCAAAAGATGCATGTGCATGCTTAAAACGCGTTTTCGCACAAATCCGTGCGCGGGTGCTAAAAAGAGCAGCATCGGCATGCTTAGCACGTCGTTTGGTAGAAATCCACATGCGCGTTCTGCAAAAAGCACCATTTGCATGCACATCTTGTGGTTTTGCAGAAAACTTCATCCGCGTCTACCAAAAGATGCATGTGCATGCTTAAAACGCGTTTACGCACAAATGCGTGCGCGGGTGCTAAAAAGAGCAGCATCGGCATGCTTAGCACGTCGTTTGGTAGAAATCCGCGTGCGCGTTCTGCCAAAAGCACCATTTGCATGCACATCTTGTGGTTTTGCAGAAAACTTCATCCGCGTCTACCAAAAGATGCATGTGCATGCTTAAAACGCGTTTTCGCACAAATCCGTGCGCGGGTGCTAAAAAGAGCAGCATCGGCATGCTTAGCACGTCGTTTGGTAGAAATCCACGTGCGCGTTCTGCAAAAAGCACCATTTGCATGCACATGTTGTGGTTTTGCAGAAAACTTCATCCGCGTCTACCAAAAGATGCATGTGCATGCTTAAAACGCGTTTTCGCACAAATGCGTGCGCGGGTGCTAAAAAGAGCAGCATCGGCATGCTTAGCACGTCGTTTGGTAGAAATCCACGTGCGCGTTCTGCAAAAAGCACCATTTGCATGCACATCTTGTGGTTTTGCAGAAAACTTCATCCGCGTCTACCAAAAGATGCATGTGCATGCTTAATACGCGTTTACGCACAAATGCGTGCGCGGGTGCTAAAAAGAGCAGCATCGGCATGCTTAGCACGTCGTTTGGTAGAAATCCACGTGCGCGTTCTGCCAAAAGCACCATTTGCATGCACATCTTGTGGTTTTGCAGAAAACTTCATCCGCGTCTACCAAAAGATGCATGTGCATGCTTAAAACGCGTTTTCCCACAAATGCGTGCGCGGGTGCTAAAAAGAGCAGCATCGGCATGCTTAGCACGTCGTTTGGTAGAAATCCACGTGCGCGTTCTGCCAAAAGCACCATTTGCATGCACATCTTGTGGTTTTGCAGAAAACTTCATCCGCGTCTACCAAAAGATGCATGTGCATGCTTAAAACGCGTTTACGCACAAATGCGTGCGCGGGTGCTAAAAAAAGCAGCATCGGCATGCTTAGCACGTCGTTTGGTAGAAATCCACGTGCGCGTTCTGCCAAAAGCACCATTTGCATGCACATCTTGTGGTTTTGCAGAAAACTTCATCCGCGTCTACCAAAAGATGCATGTGCATGCTTAAAACGCGTTTTCGCACAAATCCGTGCGCGGGTGCTAAAAAGAGCAGCATCGGCATGCTTAGCACGTCGTTTGGTAGAAATCCACGTGCGCGTTCTGCAAAAAGCACCATTTGCATGCACATCTTGTGGTTTTGCAGAAAACTTCATCCGCGTCTACCAAAAGATGCATGTGCATGCTTAAAACGCGTTTTCGCACAAATGCGTGCGCGGGTGCTAAAAAGAGCAGCATCGGCATGCTTAGCACGTCGTTTGGTAGAAATCCACGTGCGCGTTCTGCCAAAAGCACCATTTGCATGCACATCTTGTGGTTTTGTAGAAAACTTCATCCACGTCTACCAAAAGATGCATGTGCATGCTTAAAACGCGTTTTCGCACAAATCCGTGCGCGGGTGCTAAAAAGAGCAGCATCGGCATGCTTAGCACGTCGTTTGGTAGAAATCCACGTGCGCGTTCTGCAAAAAGCACCATTTGCATGCACATCTTGTGGTTTTGCAGAAAACTTCATCCGCGTCTACCAAAAGATGCATGTGCATTCTTAAAACGCGTTTTCGCACAAATCCGTGCGCGGGTGCTAAAAAGAGCAGCATCGGCATGCTTAGCACGTCGTTTGGTAGAAATCCACGTGCGCGTTCTGCCAAAAGCACCATTTGCATGCACATCTTCTGGTTTTGCAGAAAACTTCATCCGCGTCTACCAAAAGATGCATGTGCATGCTTAAAACGCGTTCTCGCACAAATTCGTGCGCGGGTGCTAAAAAGAGCAGCATCGGCATGCTTAGCACGTCGTTTGGTAGAAATCCACGTGCGCGTTCTGCCAAAAGCACCATTTGCATGCACATCTTGTGGTTTTGCAGAAAACTTCATCCGCGTCTACCAAAAGATTCATGTGCATGCTTAAAACGCGTTTTCGCACAAATGCGTGCGCGGGTGCTAAAAAGAGCAGCATCGGCATGCTTAGCACGTCGTTTGGTAGAAATCCACGTGCGCGTTCTGCCAAAAGCATCATTTGCATGCACATCTTGTGGTTTTGCAGAAAACTTCATCCGCGTCTACCAAAAGATGCATGTGCATGCTTAAAACGCGTTTACGCACAAATGCGTGCGCGGGTGCTAAAAAGAGCAGCATCGGCATGCTTAGCACGTCGTTTGGTAGAAATCCACGTGCGCGTTCTGCAAAAAGCACCATTTGCATGCACATCTTGTGGTTTTGCAGAAAACTTCATCCGCGTCTACCAAAAGATGCATGTGCATGCTTAAAACGCGTTTTCGCACAAATGCGTGCGCGGGTGCTAAAAAGAGCAGCATCGGCATGCTTAGCACGTCGTTTGGTAGAAATCCACGTGCGCGTTCTGCCAAAAGCACCATTTGCATGCACATCTTGTGGTTTTGTAGAAAACTTCATCCACGTCTACCAAAAGATGCATGTGCATGCTTAAAACGCGTTTTCGCACAAATCCGTGCGCGGGTGCTAAAAAGAGCAGCATCGGCATGCTTAGCACGTCGTTTGGTAGAAATCCACGTGCGCGTTCTGCAAAAAGCACCATTTGCATGCACATCTTGTGGTTTTGCAGAAAACTTCATCCGCGTCTACCAAAAGATTCATGTGCATGCTTAAAACGCGTTTTCGCACAAATGCGTGCGCGGGTGCTAAAAAGAGCAGCATCGGCATGCTTAGCACGTCGTTTGGTAGAAATCCACGTGCGCGTTCTGCCAAAAGCATCATTTGCATGCACATCTTGTGGTTTTGCAGAAAACTTCATCCGCGTCTACCAAAAGATGCATGTGCATGCTTAAAACGCGTTTACGCACAAATGCGTGCGCGGGTGCTAAAAAGAGCAGCATCGGCATGCTTAGCACGTCGTTTGGTAGAAATCCACGTGCGCGTTCTGTCAAAAGCACCATTTGCATGCACATCTTGTGGTTTTGCAGAAAACTTCATCCGCGTCTACCAAAAGATGCATGTGCATGCTTAAAACGCGTTTTCGCACAAATCCGTGCGCGGGTGCTAAAAAGAGCAGCATCGGCATGCTTAGCACGTCGTTTGGTAGAAATCCACGTGCGCGTTCTGCAAAAAGCACCATTTGCATGCACATCTTGTGGTTTTGCAGAAAACTTCATCCGCGTCTACCAAAAGATGCATGTGCATGCTTAAAACGCGTTTTCGCACAAATGCGTGCGCGGGTGCTAAAAAGAGCAGCATCGGCATGCTTAGCACGTCGTTTGGTAGAAATCCACGTGCGCGTTCTGCCAAAAGCACCATTTGCATGCACATCTTGTGGTTTTGTAGAAAACTTCATCCACGTCTACCAAAAGATGCATGTGCATGCTTAAAACGCGTTTTCGCACAAATGCGTGCGCGGGTGCTAAAAAGAGCAGCATCGGCATGCTTAGCACGTCGTTTGGTAGAAATCCACGTGCGCGTTCTGCCAAAAGCATCATTTGCATGCACATCTTGTGGTTTTGCAGAAAACTTCATCCGCGTCTACCAAAAGATGCATGTGCATGCTTAAAACGCGTTTACGCACAAATGCGTGCGCGGGTGCTAAAAAGAGCAGCATCGGCATGCTTAGCACGTCGTTTGGTAGAAATCCACGTGCGCGTTCTGCAAAAAGCACCATTTGCATGCACATCTTGTGGTTTTGCAGAAAACTTCATCCGCGTCTACCAAAAGATGCATGTGCATGCTTAAAACGCGTTTTCGCACAAATGCGTGCGCGGGTGCTAAAAAGAGCAGCATCGGCATGCTTAGCACGTCGTTTGGTAGAAATCCACGTGCGCGTTCTGCCAAAAGCACCATTTGCATGCACATCTTGTGGTTTTGTAGAAAACTTCATCCACGTCTACCAAAAGATGCATGTGCATGCTTAAAACGCGTTTTCGCACAAATCCGTGCGCGGGTGCTAAAAAGAGCAGCATCGGCATGCTTAGCACGTCGTTTGGTAGAAATCCACGTGCGCGTTCTGCAAAAAGCACCATTTGCATGCACATCTTGTGGTTTTGCAGAAAACTTCATCCGCGTCTACCAAAAGATTCATGTGCATGCTTAAAACGCGTTTTCGCACAAATGCGTGCGCGGGTGCTAAAAAGAGCAGCATCGGCATGCTTAGCACGTCGTTTGGTAGAAATCCACGTGCGCGTTCTGCCAAAAGCATCATTTGCATGCACATCTTGTGGTTTTGCAGAAAACTTCATCCGCGTCTACCAAAAGATGCATGTGCATGCTTAAAACGCGTTTACGCACAAATGCGTGCGCGGGTGCTAAAAAGAGCAGCATCGGCATGCTTAGCACGTCGTTTGGTAGAAATCCACGTGCGCGTTCTGTCAAAAGCACCATTTGCATGCACATCTTGTGGTTTTGCAGAAAACTTCATCCGCGTCTACCAAAAGATGCATGTGCATGCTTAAAACGCGTTTTCGCACAAATCCGTGCGCGGGTGCTAAAAAGAGCAGCATCGGCATGCTTAGCACGTCGTTTGGTAGAAATCCACGTGCGCGTTCTGCAAAAAGCACCATTTGCATGCACATCTTGTGGTTTTGCAGAAAACTTCATCCGCGTCTACCAAAAGATGCATGTGCATGCTTAAAACGCGTTTTCGCACAAATGCGTGCGCGGGTGCTAAAAAGAGCAGCATCGGCATGCTTAGCACGTCGTTTGGTAGAAATCCACGTGCGCGTTCTGCCAAAAGCACCATTTGCATGCACATCTTGTGGTTTTGTAGAAAACTTCATCCACGTCTACCAAAAGATGCATGTGCATGCTTAAAACGCGTTTTCGCACAAATCCGTGCGCGGGTGCTAAAAAGAGCAGCATCGGCATGCTTAGCACGTCGTTTGGTAGAAATCCACGTGCGCGTTCTGCAAAAAGCACCATTTGCATGCACATCTTGTGGTTTTGCAGAAAACTTCATCCGCGTCTACCAAAAGATGCATGTGCATGCTTAAAACGCGTTTTCGCACAAATGCGTGCGCGGGTGCTAAAAAGAGCAGCATCGGCATGCTTAGCACGTCGTTTGGTAGAAATCCACGTGCGCGTTCTGCAAAAAGCACCATTTGCATGCACATCTTGTGGTTTTGCAGAAAACTTCATCCGCGTCTACCAAAAGATGCATGTGCATGCTTAAAACGCGTTTACGCACAAATGCGTGCGCGGGTGCTAAAAAGAGCAGCATCGGCATGCTTAGCACGTCGTTTGGTAGAAATCCACGTGCGCGTTCTGCCAAAAGCACCATTTGCATGCACATCTTGTGGTTTTGCAGAAAACTTCATCCGCGTCTACCAAAAGATGCATGTGCATGCTTAAAACGCGTTTTCGCACAAATGCGTGCGCGGGTGCTAAAAAGAGCAGCATCGGCATGCTTAGCACGTGGTTTGGTAGAAATCCGCGTGCGCGTTCTGCCAAAAGCACCATTTGCATGCACATCTTGTGGTTTTGCAGAAAACGTCATCCGCGTCTACCAAAAGATGCATGTGCATGCTTAAAACGCGTTTTCGCACAAATCCGTGCGCGGGTGCTAAAAAGAGCAGCATCGGCATGCTTAGCACGTCGTTTGGTAGAAATCCACGTGCGCGTTCTGCAAAAAGCACCATTTGCATGCACATCTTGTGGTTTTGCAGAAAACTTCATCCGCGTCTACCAAAAGATGCATGTGCATGCTTAAAACGCGTTTTCGCACAAATGCGTGCGCGGGTGCTAAAAAGAGCAGCATCGGCATGCTTAGCACGTCGTTTGGTAGAAATCCACGTGCGCGTTCTGCAAAAAGCACCATTTGCATGCATATGTTGTGGTTTTGCAGAAAACTTCATCCGCGTCTACCAAAAGATGCATGTGCATGCTTAAAACGCGTTTTCGCACAAATGCGTGCGCGGGTGCTAAAAAGAGCAGCATCGGCATGCTTAGCACGTCGTTTGGTAGAAATCCACGTGCGCGTTCTGCAAAAAGCACCATTTGCATGCACATCTTGTGGTTTTGCAGAAAACTTCATCCGCGTCTACCAAAAGATGCATGTGCATGCTTAATACGCGTTTACGCACAAATGCGTGCGCGGGTGCTAAAAAGAGCAGCATCGGCATGCTTAGCACGTCGTTTGGTAGAAATCCACGTGCGCGTTCTGCCAAAAGCACCATTTGCATGCACATCTTGTGGTTTTGCAGAAAACTTCATCCGCGTCTACCAAAAGATGCATGTGCATGCTTAAAACGCGTTTTCGCACAAATGCGTGCGCGGGTGCTAAAAAGAGCAGCATCGGCATGCTTAGCACGTCGTTTGGTAGAAATCCACGTGCGCGTTCTGCAAAAAGCACCATTTGCATGCACATCTTGTGGTTTTGCAGAAAACTTCATCCGCGTCTACCAAAAGATGCATGTGCATGCTTAAAACGCGTTTTCGCACAAATGCGTGCGCGGGTGCTAAAAAGAGCAGCATCGGCATGCTTAGCACGTCGTTTGGTAGAAATCCACGTGCGCGTTCTGCCAAAAGCACCATTTGCATGCACATCTTGTGGTTTTGCAGAAAACTTCATCCGCGTCTACCAAAAGATGCATGTGCATGCTTAAAACGCGTTTTCGCACAAATCCGTGCGCGGGTGCTAAAAAGAGCAGCATCGGCATGCTTAGCACGTCGTTTGGTAGAAATCCACGTGCGCGTTCTGCCAAAAGCACCATTTGCATGCACATCTTGTGGTTTTGCAGAAAACTTCATCCGCGTCTACCAAAAGATGCATGTGCATGCTTAAAACGCGTTTTCGCACAAATCCGTGCGCGGGTGCTAAAAAGAGCAGCATCGGCATGCTTAGCACGTCGTTTGGTAGAAATCCACGTGCGCGTTCTGCCAAAAGCACCATTTGCATGCACATCTTGTGGTTTTGCAGAAAACTTCATCCGCGTCTACCAAAAGATGCATGTGCATGCTTAAAACGCGTTTTCGCACAAATCCGTGCGCGGGTGCTAAAAAGAGCAGCATCGGCATGCTTAGCACGTCGTTTGGTAGAAATCCACGTGCCCGTTCTGCCAAAAGCACCATTTGCATGCACATCTTCTGGTTTTGCAGAAAACTTCATCCGCGTCTACCAAAAGATGCATGTGCATGCTTAAAACGCGTTCTCGCACAAATCCGTGCGCGGGTGCTAAAAAGAGCAGCATCGGCATGCTTAGCACGTCGTTTGGTAGAAATCCACGTGCGCGTTCTGCCAAAAGCACCATTTGCATGCACATCTTGTGGTTTTGCAGAAAACTTCATCCGCGTCTACCAAAAGATTCATGTGCATGCTTAAAACGCGTTTTCGCACAAATGCGTGCGCGGGTGCTAAAAAGAGCAGCATCGGCATGCTTAGCACGTCGTTTGGTAGAAATCCACGTGCGCGTTCTGCCAAAAGCATCATTTGCATGCACATCTTGTGGTTTTGCAGAAAACTTCATCCGCGTCTACCAAAAGATGCATGTGCATGCTTAAAACGCGTTTTCGCACAAATCCGTGCGCGGGTGCTAAAAAGAGCAGCATCGGCATGCTTAGCACGTCGTTTGGTAGAAATCCACGTGCGCGTTCTGCCAAAAGCACCATTTGCATGCACATCTTGTGGTTTTGCAGAAAACTTCATCCGCGTCTACCAAAAGATGCATGTGCATGCTTAAAACGCTTTTTCGCACAAATCCGTGCGCGGGTGCTAAAAAGAGCAGCATCGGCATGCTTAGCACGTCGTTTGGTAGAAATCCACGTGCGCGTTCTGCAAAAAGCACCATTTGCATGCATATCTTGTGGTTTTGCAGAAAACTTCATCCGCGTCTACCAAAAGATGCATGTGCATGCTTAAAACGCGTTTTCGCACAAATCCGTGCGCGGGTGCTAAAAAGAGCAGCATCGGCATGCTTAGCACGTCGTTTGGTAGAAATCCACGTGCGCGTTCTGCCAAAAGCACCATTTGCATGCACATCTTGTGGTTTTGCAGAAAACTTCATCCGCGTCTACCAAAAGATGCATGTGCATGCTTAAAACGCGTTTTCGCACAAATCCGTGCGCGGGTGCTAAAAAGAGCAGCATCGGCATGCTTAGCACGTCGTTTGGTAGAAATCCACGTGCGCGTTCTGCCAAAAGCACCATTTGCATGCACATCTTGTGGTTTTGCAGAAAACTTCATCCGCGTCTACCAAAAGATGCATGTGCATGCTTAAAACGCGTTTTCGCACAAATCCATGCGCGGGTGCTAAAAAGAGCAGCATCGGCATGCTTAGCACGTCGTTTGATAGAAATCCACGTGCGCGTTCTGCCAAAAGCACCATTTGCATGCACATCTTGTGGTTTTGCAGAAAACTTCATCCGCGTCTACCAAAAGATGCATGTGCATGCTTAAAACGCGTTTTCGCACAAATCCGTGCGCGGGTGCTAAAAAGAGCAGCATCGGCATGCTTAGCACGTCGTTTGGTAGAAATCCACGTGCGCGTTCTGCAAAAAGCACCATTTGCATGCACATCTTGTGGTTTTGCAGAAAACTTCATCCGCGTCTACCAAAAGATGCATGTGCATGCTTAAAACGCGTTTTCGCACAAATGCGTGCGCGGGTGCTAAAAAGAGCAGCATCGGCATGCTTAGCACGTCGTTTGGTAGAAATCCACGTGCGCGTTCTGCAAAAAGCACCATTTGCATGCACATCTTGTGGTTTTGCAGAAAACTTCATCCGCGTCTACCAAAAGATGCATGTGCATGCTTAAAACGCGTTTACGCACAAATGCGTGCGCGGGTGCTAAAAAGAGCAGCATCGGCATGCTTAGCACGTCGTTTGGTAGAAATCCACGTGCGCGTTCTGCCAAAAGCACCATTTGCATGCACATCTTGTGGTTTTGCAGAAAACTTCATCCGCGTCTACCAAAAGATGCGTGTGCATGCTTAAAACGCGTTTTCGCACAAATGCGTGCGCGGGTGCTAAAAAGAGCAGCATCGGCATGCTTAGCACGTCGTTTGGTAGAAATCCGCGTGCGCGTTCTGCCAAAAGCACCATTTGCATGCACATCTTGTGGTTTTGCAGAAAACTTCATCCGCGTCTACCAAAAGATGCATGTGCATGCTTAAAACGCGTTTTCGCACAAATCCGTGCGCGGGTGCTAAAAAGAGCAGCATCGGCATGCTTAGCACGTCGTTTGGTAGAAATCCACGTGCGCGTTCTGCAAAAAGCACCATTTGCATGCACATCTTGTGGTTTTGCAGAAAACTTCATCCGCGTCTACCAAAAGATGCATGTGCATGCTTAAAACGCGTTTTCGCACAAATGCGTGCGCGGGTGCTAAAAAGAGCAGCATCGGCATGCTTAGCACGTCGTTTGGTAGAAATCCACGTGCGCGTTCTGCAAAAAGCACCATTTGCATGCACATCTTGTGGTTTTGCAGAAAACTTCATCCGCGTCTACCAAAAGATGCATGTGCATGCTTAAAACGCGTTTTCGCACAAATGCGTGCGCGGGTGCTAAAAAGAGCAGCATCGGCATGCTTAGCACGTCGTTTGGTAGAAATCCACGTGCGCGTTCTGCAAAAAGCACCATTTGCATGCACATCTTGTGGTTTTGCAGAAAACTTCATCCGCGTCTACCAAAAGATGCATGTGCATGCTTAAAACGCGTTTACGCACAAATGCGTGCGCGGGTGCTAAAAAGAGCAGCATCGGCATGCTTAGCACGTCGTTTGGTAGAAATCCACGTGCGCGTTCTGCCAAAAGCACCATTTGCATGCACATCTTGTGGTTTTGCAGAAAACTTCATCCGCGTCTACCAAAAGATGCATGTGCATGCTTAAAACGCGTTTTCGCACAAATGCGTGCGCGGGTGCTAAAAAGAGCAGCATCGGCATGCTTAGCACGTGGTTTGGTAGAAATCCGCGTGCGCGTTCTGCCAAAAGCACCATTTGCATGCACATCTTGTGGTTTTGCAGAAAACGTCATCCGCGTCTACCAAAAGATGCATGTGCATGCTTAAAACGCGTTTTCGCACAAATCCGTGCGCGGGTGCTAAAAAGAGCAGCATCGGCATGCTTAGCACGTCGTTTGGTAGAAATCCACGTGCGCGTTCTGCAAAAAGCACCATTTGCATGCACATCTTGTGGTTTTGCAGAAAACTTCATCCGCGTCTACCAAAAGATGCATGTGCATGCTTAAAACGCGTTTTCGCACAAATGCGTGCGCGGGTGCTAAAAAGAGCAGCATCGGCATGCTTAGCACGTCGTTTGGTAGAAATCCACGTGCGCGTTCTGCAAAAAGCACCATTTGCATGCATATGTTGTGGTTTTGCAGAAAACTTCATCCGCGTCTACCAAAAGATGCATGTGCATGCTTAAAACGCGTTTTCGCACAAATGCGTGCGCGGGTGCTAAAAAGAGCAGCATCGGCATGCTTAGCACGTCGTTTGGTAGAAATCCACGTGCGCGTTCTGCAAAAAGCACCATTTGCATGCACATCTTGTGGTTTTGCAGAAAACTTCATCCGCGTCTACCAAAAGATGCATGTGCATGCTTAATACGCGTTTACGCACAAATGCGTGCGCGGGTGCTAAAAAGAGCAGCATCGGCATGCTTAGCACGTCGTTTGGTAGAAATCCACGTGCGCGTTCTGCCAAAAGCACCATTTGCATGCACATCTTGTGGTTTTGCAGAAAACTTCATCCGCGTCTACCAAAAGATGCATGTGCATGCTTAAAACGCGTTTTCGCACAAATGCGTGCGCGGGTGCTAAAAAGAGCAGCATCGGCATGCTTAGCACGTCGTTTGGTAGAAATCCACGTGCGCGTTCTGCAAAAAGCACCATTTGCATGCACATCTTGTGGTTTTGCAGAAAACTTCATCCGCGTCTACCAAAAGATGCATGTGCATGCTTAAAACGCGTTTTCGCACAAATGCGTGCGCGGGTGCTAAAAAGAGCAGCATCGGCATGCTTAGCACGTCGTTTGGTAGAAATCCACGTGCGCGTTCTGCCAAAAGCACCATTTGCATGCACATCTTGTGGTTTTGCAGAAAACTTCATCCGCGTCTACCAAAAGATGCATGTGCATGCTTAAAACGCGTTTTCGCACAAATCCGTGCGCGGGTGCTAAAAAGAGCAGCATCGGCATGCTTAGCACGTCGTTTGGTAGAAATCCACGTGCGCGTTCTGCCAAAAGCACCATTTGCATGCACATCTTGTGGTTTTGCAGAAAACTTCATCCGCGTCTACCAAAAGATGCATGTGCATGCTTAAAACGCGTTTTCGCACAAATCCGTGCGCGGGTGCTAAAAAGAGCAGCATCGGCATGCTTAGCACGTCGTTTGGTAGAAATCCACGTGCGCGTTCTGCCAAAAGCACCATTTGCATGCACATCTTGTGGTTTTGCAGAAAACTTCATCCGCGTCTACCAAAAGATGCATGTGCATGCTTAAAACGCGTTTTCGCACAAATCCGTGCGCGGGTGCTAAAAAGAGCAGCATCGGCATGCTTAGCACGTCGTTTGGTAGAAATCCACGTGCCCGTTCTGCCAAAAGCACCATTTGCATGCACATCTTCTGGTTTTGCAGAAAACTTCATCCGCGTCTACCAAAAGATGCATGTGCATGCTTAAAACGCGTTCTCGCACAAATCCGTGCGCGGGTGCTAAAAAGAGCAGCATCGGCATGCTTAGCACGTCGTTTGGTAGAAATCCACGTGCGCGTTCTGCCAAAAGCACCATTTGCATGCACATCTTGTGGTTTTGCAGAAAACTTCATCCGCGTCTACCAAAAGATTCATGTGCATGCTTAAAACGCGTTTTCGCACAAATGCGTGCGCGGGTGCTAAAAAGAGCAGCATCGGCATGCTTAGCACGTCGTTTGGTAGAAATCCACGTGCGCGTTCTGCCAAAAGCATCATTTGCATGCACATCTTGTGGTTTTGCAGAAAACTTCATCCGCGTCTACCAAAAGATGCATGTGCATGCTTAAAACGCGTTTTCGCACAAATCCGTGCGCGGGTGCTAAAAAGAGCAGCATCGGCATGCTTAGCACGTCGTTTGGTAGAAATCCACGTGCGCGTTCTGCCAAAAGCACCATTTGCATGCACATCTTGTGGTTTTGCAGAAAACTTCATCCGCGTCTACCAAAAGATGCATGTGCATGCTTAAAACGCTTTTTCGCACAAATCCGTGCGCGGGTGCTAAAAAGAGCAGCATCGGCATGCTTAGCACGTCGTTTGGTAGAAATCCACGTGCGCGTTCTGCAAAAAGCACCATTTGCATGCATATCTTGTCGTTTTGCAGAAAACTTCATCCGCGTCTACCAAAAGATGCATGTGCATGCTTAAAACGCGTTTTCGCACAAATCCGTGCGCGGGTGCTAAAAAGAGCAGCATCGGCATGCTTAGCACGTCGTTTGGTAGAAATCCACGTGCGCGTTCTGCCAAAAGCACCATTTGCATGCACATCTTGTGGTTTTGCAGAAAACTTCATCCGCGTCTACCAAAAGATGCATGTGCATGCTTAAAACGCGTTTTCGCACAAATCCGTGCGCGGGTGCTAAAAAGAGCAGCATCGGCATGCTTAGCACGTCGTTTGGTAGAAATCCACGTGCGCGTTCTGCCAAAAGCACCATTTGCATGCACATCTTGTGGTTTTGCAGAAAACTTCATCCGCGTCTACCAAAAGATGCATGTGCATGCTTAAAACGCGTTTTCGCACAAATCCATGCGCGGGTGCTAAAAAGAGCAGCATCGGCATGCTTAGCACGTCGTTTGATAGAAATCCACGTGCGCGTTCTGCCAAAAGCACCATTTGCATGCACATCTTGTGGTTTTGCAGAAAACTTCATCCGCGTCTACCAAAAGATGCATGTGCATGCTTAAAACGCGTTTTCGCACAAATCCGTGCGCGGGTGCTAAAAAGAGCAGCATCGGCATGCTTAGCACGTCGTTTGGTAGAAATCCACGTGCGCGTTCTGCAAAAAGCACCATTTGCATGCACATCTTGTGGTTTTGCAGAAAACTTCATCCGCGTCTACCAAAAGATGCATGTGCATGCTTAAAACGCGTTTTCGCACAAATGCGTGCGCGGGTGCTAAAAAGAGCAGCATCGGCATGCTTAGCACGTCGTTTGGTAGAAATCCACGTGCGCGTTCTGCAAAAAGCACCATTTGCATGCACATCTTGTGGTTTTGCAGAAAACTTCATCCGCGTCTACCAAAAGATGCATGTGCATGCTTAAAACGCGTTTACGCACAAATGCGTGCGCGGGTGCTAAAAAGAGCAGCATCGGCATGCTTAGCACGTCGTTTGGTAGAAATCCACGTGCGCGTTCTGCCAAAAGCACCATTTGCATGCACATCTTGTGGTTTTGCAGAAAACTTCATCCGCGTCTACCAAAAGATGCGTGTGCATGCTTAAAACGCGTTTTCGCACAAATGCGTGCGCGGGTGCTAAAAAGAGCAGCATCGGCATGCTTAGCACGTCGTTTGGTAGAAATCCGCGTGCGCGTTCTGCCAAAAGCACCATTTGCATGCACATCTTGTGGTTTTGCAGAAAACTTCATCCGCGTCTACCAAAAGATGCATGTGCATGCTTAAAACGCGTTTTCGCACAAATCCGTGCGCGGGTGCTAAAAAGAGCAGCATCGGCATGCTTAGCACGTCGTTTGGTAGAAATCCACGTGCGCGTTCTGCAAAAAGCACCATTTGCATGCACATCTTGTGGTTTTGCAGAAAACTTCATCCGCGTCTACCAAAAGATGCATGTGCATGCTTAAAACGCGTTTTCGCACAAATGCGTGCGCGGGTGCTAAAAAGAGCAGCATCGGCATGCTTAGCACGTCGTTTGGTAGAAATCCACGTGCGCGTTCTGCAAAAAGCACCATTTGCATGCACATCTTGTGGTTTTGCAGAAAACTTCATCCGCGTCTACCAAAAGATGCATGTGCATGCTTAAAACGCGTTTTCGCACAAATGCGTGCGCGGGTGCTAAAAAGAGCAGCATCGGCATGCTTAGCACGTCGTTTGGTAGAAATCCACGTGCGCGTTCTGCCAAAAGCACCATTTGCATGCACATCTTGTGGTTTTGCAGAAAACTTCATCCGCGTCTACCAAAAGATGCATGTGCATGCTTAAAACGCGTTTTCGCACAAATCCGTGCGCGGGTGCTAAAAAGAGCAGCATCGGCATGCTTAGCACGTCGTTTGGTAGAAATCCACGTGCGCGTTCTGCCAAAAGCACCATTTGCATGCACATCTTGTGGTTTTGCAGAAAACTTCATCCGCGTCTACCAAAAGATGCATGTGCATGCTTAAAACGCGTTTTCGCACAAATCCGTGTGCGGGTGCTAAAAAGAGCAGCATCGGCATGCTTAGCACGTCGTTTGATAGAAATCCACGTGCGCGTTCTGCCAAAAGCACCATTTGCATGCACATCTTGTGGTTTTGCAGAAAACTTCATCCGCGTCTACCAAAAGATGCATGTGCATGCTTAAAACGCGTTTTCGCACAAATCCGTGCGCGGGTGCTAAAAAGAGCAGCATCGGCATGCTTAGCACGTCGTTTGGTAGAAATCCACGTGCGCGTTCTGCAAAAAGCACCATTTGCATGCACATCTTGTGGTTTTGCAGAAAACTTCATCCGCGTCTACCAAAAGATGCATGTGCATGCTTAAAACGCGTTTTCGCACAAATGCGTGCGCGGGTGCTAAAAAGAGCAGCATCGGCATGCTTAGCACGTCGTTTGGTAGAAATCCACGTGCGTTCTGCCAAAAGCATCATTTGCATGCACATCTTGTGGTTTTGCAGAAAACTTCATCCGCGTCTACCAAAAGATGCATGTGCATGCTTAAAACGCGTTTTCGCACAAATCCGTGCGCGGGTGCTAAAAAGAGCAGCATCGGCATGCTTAGCACGTCGTTTGGTAGAAATCCACGTGCGCGTTCTGCCAAAAGCACCATTTGCATGCACATCTTGTGGTTTTGCAGAAAACTTCATCCGCGTCTACCAAAAGATGCATGTGCATGCTTAAAACGCGTTTTCGCACAAATCCGTGCGCGGGTGCTAAAAAGAGCAGCATCGGCATGCTTAGCACGTCGTTTGGTAGAAATCCACGTGCGCGTTCTGCAAAAAGCACCATTTGCATGCACATCTTGTGGTTTTGCAGAAAACTTCATCCGCGTCTACCAAAAGATGCATGTGCATGCTTAAAACGCGTTTTCGCACAAATGCGTGCGCGGGTGCTAAAAAGAGCAGCATCGGCATGCTTAGCACGTCGTTTGGTAGAAATCCACGTGCGCGTTCTGCCAAAAGCACCATTTGCATGCACATCTTGTGGTTTTGCAGAAAACTTCATCCGCGTCTACCAAAAGATGCATGTGCATGCTTAAAACGCGTTTTCGCACAAATCCGTGCGCGGGTGCTAAAAAGAGCAGCATCGGCATGCTTAGCACGTCGTTTGGTAGAAATCCACGTGCGCGTTCTGCCAAAAGCACCATTTGCATGCAAATCTTGTGGTTTTGCAGAAAACTTCATCCGCGTCTACCAAAAGATGCATGTGCATGCTTAAAACGCGTTTTCGCACAAATCCGTGCGCGGGTGCTAAAAAGAGGAGCATCGGCATGCTTAGCACGTCGTTTGGTAGAAATCCACGTGCGCGTTCTGCCAAAAGCACCATTTGCATGCACATCTTGTGGTTTTGCAGAAAACTTCATCCGCGTCTACCAAAAGATGCATGTGCATGCTTAAAACGCGTTTTCGCACAAATCCGTGCGCGGGTGCTAAAAAGAGCAGCATCGGCATGCTTAGCACGTCGTTTGGTAGAAATCCACGTGCGCGTTCTGCCAAAAGCATCATTTGCATGTACATCTTGTGGTTTTGCAGAAAACTTCATCCGCGTCTACCAAAAGATGCATGTGCATGCTTAAAACGCGTTTTCGCACAAATCCGTGCGCGGGTGCTAAAAAGAGCAGCATCGGCATGCTTAGCACGTCGTTTGGTAGAAATCCACGTGCGCGTTCTGCCAAAAGCACCATTTGCATGCACATCTTGTGGTTTTGCAGAAAACTTCATCCGCGTCTACCAAAAGATGCATGTGCATGCTTAAAACGCGTTTTCGCACAAATCCGTGCGCGGGTGCTAAAAAGAGCAGCATCGGCATGCTTAGCACGTCGTTTGGTAGAAATCCACGTGCGCGTTCTGCAAAAAGCACCATTTGCATGCACATCTTGTGGTTTTGCAGAAAACTTCATCCGCGTCTACCAAAAGATGCATGTGCATGCTTAAAACGCGTTTTCGCACAAATGCGTGCGCGGGTGCTAAAAAGAGCAGCATCGGCATGCTTAGCACGTCGTTTGGTAGAAATCCACGTGCGCGTTCTGCAAAAAGCACCATTTGCATGCACATCTTGTGGTTTTGCAGAAAACTTCATCCGCGTCTACCAAAAGATGCATGTGCATGCTTAAAACGAGTTTTCGCACAAATGCGTGCGCGGGTGCTAAAAAGAGCAGCATCGGCATGCTTAGCACGTCGTTTGGTAGAAATGCACGTGCGCGTTCTGCCAAAAGCACCCTTTGCATGCACATCTTGTGGTTTTGCAGAAAACTTCATCCGCGTCTACCTAAAGATGCATGTGCATGCTTAAAACGCGTTTTCGCACAAATGCGTGCGCGGGTGCTAAAAAGAGCAGCATCGGCATGCTTAGCACGTCGTTTGGTAGAAATCCACGTGCGCGTTCTGCAAAAAGCACCATTTGCATGCACATCTTGTGGTTTTGCAGAAAACTTCATCCGCGTCTACCAAAAGATGCATGTGCATGCTTAAAACGCGTTTTCGCACAAATGCGTGCGCGGGTGCTAAGAAGAGCAGCATCGGCATGCTTAGCACGTCGTTTGGTAGAAATCCACGTGCGCGTTCTGCCAAAAGCACCATTTGCATGCACATCTTGTGGTTTTGCAGAAAACTTCATCCGCGTCTACCAAAAGATGCATGTGCATGCTTAAAACGCGTTTTCGCACAAATCCGTGCGCGGGTGCTAAAAAGAGCAGCATCGGCATGCTTAGCACGTCGTTTGGTAGAAATCCACGTGCGCGTTCTGCCAAAAGCACCATTTGCATGCACATCTTGTGGTTTTGCAGAAAACTTCATCCGCGTTTACCAAAAGATGCATGTGCATGCTTAAAACGCGTTTTCGCACAAATCCGTGCGCGGGTGCTAAAAAGAGCAGCATCGGCATGCTTAGCACGTCGTTTGGTAGAAATCCACGTGCGCGTTCTGCCAAAAGCACCATTTGCATGCACATCTTGTGGTTTTGCAGAAAACTTCATCCGCGTCTACCAAAAGATGCATGTGCATGCTTAAAACGCGTTTTCGCACAAATCCGTGCGCGGGTGCTAAAAAGAGCAGCATCGGCATGCTTAGCACGTCGTTTGGTAGAAATCCACGCGCGCGTTCTGCCAAAAGCACCATTTGCATGCACATCTTCTGGTTTTGCAGAAAACTTCATCCGCGTCTACCAAAAGATGCATGTGCATGCTTAAAACGCGTTCTCGCACAAATCCGTGCGCGGGTGCTAAAAAGAGCAGCATCGGCATGCTTAGCACGTCGTTTGGTAGAAATCCACGTGCGCGTTCTGCCAAAAGCACCATTTGCATGCACATCTTGTGGTTTTGCAGAAAACTTCATCCGCGTCTACCAAAAGATTCATGTGCATGCTTAAAACGCGTTTTCGCACAAATGCGTGCGCGGGTGCTAAAAAGAGCAGCATCGGCATGCTTAGCACGTCGTTTGGTAGAAATCCAGGTGCGCGTTCTGCCAAAAGCATCATTTGCATGCACATATTGTGGTTTTGCAGAAAACTTCATCCGCGTCTACCAAAAGATGCATGTGCATGCTTAAAACGCGTTTTCGCACAAATCCGTGCGCGGGTGCTAAAAAGAGCAGCATCGGCATGCTTAGCACGTCGTTTGGTAGAAATCCACGTGCGCGTTCTGCAAAAAGCACCATTTGCATGCACATCTTGTGGTTTTGCAGAAAACTTCATCCGCGTCTACCAAAAGATGCATGTGCATGCTTAAAACGCGTTTTCGCACAAATGCGTGCGCGGGTGCTAAAAAGAGCAGCATCGGCATGCTTAGCACGTCGTTTGGTAGAAATCCACGTGCGCGTTCTGCCAAAAGCACCATTTGCATGCACATCTTGTGGTTTTGCAGAAAACTTCATCCGCGTCTACCAAAAGATTCATGTGCATGCTTAAAACGCGTTTTCGCACAAATGCGTGCGCGGGTGCTAAAAAGAGCAGCATCGGCATGCTTAGCACGTCGTTTGGTAGAAATCCGCGTGCGCGTTCTGCCAAAAGCATCATTTGCATGCACATCTTGTGGTTTTGCAGAAAACTTCATCCGCGTCTACCAAAAGATGCATGTGAATGCTTAAAACGCGTTTTCGCACAAATCCGTGCGCGGGTGCTAAAAAGAGCAGCATCGGCATGCTTAGCACGTCGTTTGGTAGAAATCCACGTGCGCGTTCTGCCAAAAGCACCATTTGCATGCACATCTTGTGGTTTTGCAGAAAACTTCATCCGCGTCTACCAAAAGATGCATGTGCATGCTTAAAACGCGTTTTCGCACAAATGCGTGCGCGGGTGCTAAAAAGAGCAGCATCGGCATGCTTAGCACGTCGTTTGGTAGAAATCCACGTGCGCGTTCTGCAAAAAGCACCATTTGCATGCACATCTTGTGGTTTTGCAGAAAACTTCATCCGCGTCTACCAAAAGATGCATGTGCATGCTTAAAACGCGTTTTCGCACAAATCCGTGCGCGGGTGCTAAAAAGAGCAGCATCGGCATGCTTAGCACGTCGTTTGGTAGAAATCCACGTGCGCGTTCTGCCAAAAGCACCATTTGCATGCACATCTTGTGGTTTTGCAGAAAACTTCATCCGCGTCTACCAAAAGATGCATGTGCATGCTTAAAACGCGTTTTCGCACAAATCCGTGCGCGGGTGCTAAAAAGAGCAGCATCGGCATGCTTAGCACGTCGTTTGGTAGAAATCCACGTGCGCGTTCCGCCAAAAGCACCATTTGCATGCACATCTTCTGGTTTTGCAGAAAACTTCATCCGCGTCTACCAAAAGATGCATGTGCATGCTTAAAACGCGTTCTCGCACAAATCCGTGCGCGGGTGCTAAAAAGAGCAGCATCGGCATGCTTAGCACGTCGTTTGGTAGAAATCCACGTGCGCGTTCTGCCAAAAGCACCATTTGCATGCACATCTTGTGGTTTTGCAGAAAACTTCATCCGCGTCTACCAAAAGATGCATGTGCATGCTTAAAACGCGTTTACGCACAAATGCGTGCGCGGGTGCGAAAAAGAGCAGCATCGGCATGCTTAGCACGTCGTTTGGTAGAAATCCACGTGCGCGTTCTGCCAAAAGCACCATTTGCATGCACATCTTGTGGTTTTGCAGAAAACTTCATCCGCGTCTACCAAAAGATGCATGTGCATGCTTAAAACGCGTTTTCGCACAAATGCGTGGGCGGGTGCTAAAAAGAGCAGCATCGGCATGCTTAGCACGTCGTTTGGTAGAAATCCACGTGCGCGTTCTGCCAAAAGCACCATTTGCATGCACATCTTGTGGTTTTGCAGAAAACTTCATCCGCGTTTACCAAAAGATGCATGTGCATGCTTAAAACGCGTTTTCGCACAAATCAGTGCGCGGGTGCTAAAAAGAGCAGCATCGGCATGCTTAGCACGTCGTTTGGTAGAAATCCACGTGCGCGTTCTGCCAAAAGCACCATTTGCATGCACATCTTGTGGTTTTGCAGAAAACTTCATCCGCGTCTACCAAAAGATGCATGTGCATGCTTAAAACGCGTTTTCGCACAAATCCGTGCGCGGGTGCTAAAAAGAGCAGCATCGGCATGCTTAGCACGTCGTTTGGTAGAAATCCACGCGCGCGTTCTGCCAAAAGCACCATTTGCATGCACATCTTCTGGTTTTGCAGAAAACTTCATCCGCGTCTACCAAAAGATGCATGTGCATGCTTAAAACGCGTTCTCGCACAAATCCGTGCGCGGGTGCTAAAAAGAGCAGCATCGGCATGCTTAGCACGTCGTTTGGTAGAAATCCACGTGCGCGTTCTGCCAAAAGCACCATTTGCATGCGCATCTTGTGGTTTTGCAGAAAACTTCATCCGCGTCTACCAAAAGATTCATGTGCATGCTTAAAACGCGTTTTCGCACAAATGCGTGCGCGGGTGCTAAAAAGAGCAGCATCGGCATGCTTAGCACGTCGTTTTGTAGAAATCCAGGTGCGCGTTCTGCCAAAAGCATCATTTGCATGCACATCTTGTGGTTTTGCAGAAAACTTCATCCGCGTCTACCAAAAGATGCATGTGCATGCTTAAAACGCGTTTTCGCACAAATCCGTGCGCGGGTGCTAAAAAGAGCAGCATCGGCATGCTTAGCACGTCGTTTGGTAGAAATCCACGTGCGCGTTCTGCCAAAAGCACCATTTGCATGCACATCTTGTGGTTTTGCAGAAAACTTCATCCGCGTCTACCAAAAGATGCATGTGCATGCTTAAAACGCGTTTTCGCACAAATCCGTGCGCGGGTGCTAAAAAGAGCAGCATCGGCATGCTTAGCACGTCGTTTGGTAGAAGTCCACGTGCGCGTTCTGCAAAAAGCACCATTTGCATGCACATCTTGTGGTTTTGCAGAAAACTTCATCCGCGTCTACCAAAAGATGCATGTGCATGCTTAAAACGCGTTTTCGCACAAATGCGTGCGCGGGTGCTAAAAAGAGCAGCATCGGCATGCTTAGCACGTCGTTTGGTAGAAATCCACGTGCGCGTTCTGCCAAAAGCACCATTTGCATGCACATCTTGTGGTTTTGCAGAAAACTTCATCCGCGTCTACCAAAAGATTCATGTGCATGCTTAAAACGCGTTTTCGCACAAATGCGTGCGCGGGTGCTAAAAAGAGCAGCATCGGCATGCTTAGCACGTCGTTTGGTAGAAATCCACGTGCGCGTTCTGCCAAAAGCATCATTTGCATGCACATCTTGTGGTTTTGCAGAAAACTTCATCCGCGTCTACCAAAAGATGCATGTGCATGCTTAAAACGCGTTTTCGCACAAATCCGTGCGCGGGTGCTAAAAAGAGCAGCATCGGCATGCTTAGCACGTCGTTTGGTAGAAATCCACGTGCGCGTTCTGCCAAAAGCACCATTTGCATGCACATCTTGTGGTTTTGCAGAAAACTTCATCCGCGTCTACCAAAAGATGCATGTGCATGCTTAAAACGCGTTTTCGCACAAATCCGTGCGCGGGTGCTAAAAAGAGCAACATCGGCATGCTTAGCACGTCGTTTGGTAGAAATCCACGTGCGCGTTCTGCAAAAAGCACCATTTGCATGCACATCTTGTGGTTTTGCAGAAAACTTCATCCGCGTCTACCAAAAGATGCATGTGCATGCTTAAAACGCGTTTTCGCACAAATGCGTGCGCGGGTGCTAAAAAGAGCAGCATCGGCATGCTTAGCACGTCGTTTGGTAGAAATCCACGTGCGCGTTCTGCAAAAAGCACCATTTGCATGCACATCTTGTGGTTTTGCAGAAAACTTCATCCGCGTATACCAAAAGATGCATGTGCATGCTTAAAACGCGTTTTCGCACAAATCCGTGCGCGGGTGCTAAAAAGAGCAGCATCGGCATGCTTAGCACGTCGTTTGGTAGAAATCCACGTGCGCGTTCCGCCAAAAGCACCATTTGCATGCACATCTTCTGGTTTTGCAGAAAACTTCATCCGCGTCTACCAAAAGATGCATGTGCATGCTTAAAACGCGTTTTCGCACAAATCCGTGCGCGGGTGCTAAAAAGAGCAGCATCGGCATGCTTAGCACGTCGTTTGGTAGAAATCCACGTGCGCGTTCTGCCAAAAGCACCATTTGCATGCACATCTTGTGGTTTTGCAGAAAACTTCATCCGCGTCTACCAAAAGATGCATGTGCATGCTTAAAACGCGTTTTCGCACAAATCCGTGCGCGGGTGCTAAAAAGAGCAGCATCGGCATGCTTAGCACGTCGTTTGGTAGAAATCCACGTGCGCGTTCTGCAAAAAGCACCATTTGCATGCACATCTTGTGGTTTTGCAGAAAACTTCATCCGCGTCTACCAAAAGATGCATGTGCATGCTTAAAACGCGTTTTCGCACAAATGCGTGCGCGGGTGCTAAAAAGAGCAGCATCGGCATGCTTAGCACGTCGTTTGGTAGAAATCCACGTGCGCGTTCTGCAAAAAGCACCATTTGCATGCACATCTTGTGGTTTTGCAGAAAACTTCATCCGCGTCTACCAAAAGATGCATGTGCATGCTTAAAACGCGTTTTCGCACAAATGCGTGCGCGGGTGCTAAAAAGAGCAGCATCGGCATGCTTAGCACGTCGTTTGGTAGAAATGCACGTGCGCGTTCTGCCAAAAGCACCATTTGCATGCACATCTTGTGGTTTTGCAGAAAACTTCATCCGCGTCTACCAAAAGATGCATGTGCATGCTTAAAACGCGTTTTCGCACAAATCCGTGCGCGGGTGCTAAAAAGAGCAGCATCGGCATGCTTAGCACGTCGTTTGGTAGAAATCCACGTGCGCGTTCTGCCAAAAGCACCATTTGCATGCACATCTTGTGGTTTTGCAGAAAACTTCATCCGCGTCTACCAAAAGATTCATGTGCATGCTTAAAACGCGTTTTCGCACAAATGCGTGCGCGGGTGCTAAAAAGAGCAGCATCGGCATGCTTAGCACGTCGTTTGGTAGAAATCCACGTGCGCGTTCTGCCAAAAGCATCATTTGCATGCACATCTTGTGGTTTTACAGAAAACTTCATCCGCGTCTACCAAAAGATGCATGTGCATGCTTAAAACGCGTTTTCGCACAAATCCGTGCGCGGGTGCTAAAAAGAGCAGCATCGGCATGCTTAGCACGTCGTTTGGTAGAAATCCACGTGCGCGTTCTGCCAAAAGCACCATTTGCATGCACATCTTGTGGTTTTGCAGAAAACTTCATCCGCGTCTACCAAAAGATGCATGTGCATGCTTAAAACGCGTTTTCGCACAAATCCGTGCGCGGGTGCTAAAAGGAGCAGCATCGGCATGCTTAGCACGTCGTTTGGTAGAAATCCACGTGCGCGTTCTGCAAAAAGCACCATTTGCATGCACATCTTGTGGTTTTGCAGAAAACTTCATCCGCGTCTACCAAAAGATGCATGTGCATGCTTAAAACGCGTTTTCGCACAAATCCGTGCGCGGGTGCTAAAAAGAGCAACATCGGCATGCTTAGCACGTCGTTTGGTAGAAATCCACGTGCGCGTTCTGCAAAAAGCACCATTTGCATGCACATCTTGTGGTTTTGCAGAAAACTTCATCCGCGTCTACCAAAAGATGCATGTGCATGCTTAAAACGCGTTTTCGCACAAATGCGTGCGCGGGTGCTAAAAAGAGCAGCATCGGCATGCTTAGCACGTCGTTTGGTAGAAATCCACGTGCGCGTTCTGCAAAAAGCACCATTTGCATGCACATCTTGTGGTTTTGCAGAAAACTTCATCCGCGTCTACCAAAAGATGCATGTGCATGCTTAAAACGCGTTTTCGCACAAATCCGTGCGCGGGTGCTAAAAAGAGCAGCATCGGCATGCTTAGCACGTCGTTTGGTAGAAATCCACGTGCGCGTTCCGCCAAAAGCACCATTTGCATGCACATCTTCTGGTTTTGCAGAAAACTTCATCCGCGTCTACCAAAAGATGCATGTGCATGCTTAAAACGCGTTTTCGCACAAATCCGTGCGCGGGTGCTAAAAAGAGCAGCATCGGCATGCTTAGCACGTCGTTTGGTAGAAATCCACGTGCGCGTTCTGCCAAAAGCACCATTTGCATGCACATCTTGTGGTTTTGCAGAAAACTTCATCCGCGTCTACCAAAAGATGCATGTGCATGCTTAAAACGCGTTTTCGCACAAATCCGTGCGCGGGTGCTAAAAAGAGCAGCATCGGCATGCTTAGCACGTCGTTTGGTAGAAATCCACGTGCGCGTTCTGCAAAAAGCACCATTTGCATGCACATCTTGTGGTTTTGCAGAAAACTTCATCCGCGTCTACCAAAAGATGCATGTGCATGCTTAAAACGCGTTTTCGCACAAATGCGTGCGCGGGTGCTAAAAAGAGCAGCATCGGCATGCTTAGCACGTCGTTTGGTAGAAATCCACGTGCGCGTTCTGCAAAAAGCACCATTTGCATGCACATCTTGTGGTTTTGCAGAAAACTTCATCCGCGTCTACCAAAAGATGCATGTGCATGCTTAAAACGCGTTTTCGCACAAATGCGTGCGCGGGTGCTAAAAAGAGCAGCATCGGCATGCTTAGCACGTCGTTTGGTAGAAATGCACGTGCGCGTTCTGCCAAAAGCACCATTTGCATGCACATCTTGTGGTTTTGCAGAAAACTTCATCCGCGTCTACCAAAAGATGCATGTGCATGCTTAAAACGCGTTTTCGCACAAATCCGTGCGCGGGTGCTAAAAAGAGCAGCATCGGCATGCTTAGCACGTCGTTTGGTAGAAATCCACGTGCGCGTTCTGCCAAAAGCACCATTTGCATGCACATCTTGTGGTTTTGCAGAAAACTTCATCCGCGTCTACCAAAAGATGCATGTGCATGCTTAAAACGCGTTTTCGCACAAATCCGTGCGCGGGTGCTAAAAAGAGCAGCATCGGCATGCTTAGCACGTCGTTTGGTAGAAATCCACGTGCGCGTTCTGCCAAAAGCACCATTTGCATGCACATCTTGTGGTTTTGCAGAAAACTTCATCCGCGTCTACCAAAAGATTCATGTGCATGCTTAAAACGCGTTTTCGCACAAATGCGTGCGCGGGTGCTAGAAAGAGCAGCATCGGCATGCTTAGCACGTCGTTTGGTAGAAATCCACGTGCGCGTTCTGCCAAAAGCATCATTTGCATGCACATCTTGTGGTTTTGCAGAAAACTTCATCCGCGTCTACCAAAAGATGCATGTGCATGCTTAAAACGCGTTTTCGCACAAATCCGTGCGCGGGTGCTAAAAAGAGCAGCATCGGCATGCTTAGCACGTCGTTTGGTAGAAATCCACGTGCGCGTTCTGCCAAAAGCACCATTTGCATGCACATCTTGTGGTTTTGCAGAAAACTTCATCCGCGTCTACCAAAAGATGCATGTACATGCTTAAAACGCGTTTTCGCACAAATCCGTGCGCGGGTGCTAAAAGGAGCAGCATCGGCATGCTTAGCACGTCGTTTGGTAGAAATCCACGTGCGCGTTCTGCAAAAAGCACCATTTGCATGCACATCTTGTGATTTTGCAGAAAACTTCATCCGCGTCTACCAAAAGATGCATGTGCATGCTTAAAACGCGTTTTCGCACAAATGCGTGCGCGGGTGCTAAAAAGAGCAGCATCGGCATGCTTAGCACGTCGTTTGGTAGAAATCCACGTGCGCGTTCTGCAAAAAGCACCATTTGCATGCACATCTTGTGGTTTTGCAGAAAACTTCATCCGCGTCTACCAAAAGATGCATGTGCATGCTTAAAACGCGTTTTCGCACAAATGCGTGCGCGGGTGCTAAAAAGAGCAGCATCGGCATGCTTAGCACGTTGTTTGGTAGAAATCCACGTGCGCGTTCTGCCAAAAGCACCATTTGCATGCACATCTTGTGGTTTTGCAGAAAACTTCATCCGCGTCTACCAAAAGATGCATGTGCATGCTTAAAACGCGTTTTCGCACAAATGCGTGCGCGGGTGCTAAAAAGAGCAGCATCGGCATGCTTAGCACGTCGTTTGGTAGAAATCCACGTGCGCGTTCTGCCAAAAGCACCATTTGCATGCACATCTTGTGGTTTTGCAGAAAACTTCATCCGCGTCTACCAAAAGATGCATGTGCATGCTTAAAACGCGTTTTCGCACAAATCCGTGCGCGGGTGCTAAAAAGAGCAGCATCGGCATGCTTAGCACGTCGTTTGGTAGAAATCCACGTGCGCGTTCTGCAAAAAGCACCATTTGCATGCACATCTTTTGGTTTTGCAGAAAACTTCATCCGCGTCTACCAAAAGATGCATGTGCATGCTTAAAACGCGTTTTCGCACAAATGCGTGCGCGGGTGCTAAAAAGAGCAGCATCGGCATGCTTAGCACGTCGTTTGGTAGAAATCCACGTGCGCGTTCTGCCAAAAGCACCATTTGCATGCACATCTTGTGGTTTTGCAGAAAACTTCATCCGCGTCTACCAAAAGATGCATGTGCATGCTTAAAACGCGTTTTCGCACAAATGCGTGCGCGGGTGCTAAAAATAGCAGCATCGGCATGCTTAGCACGTCGTTTGGTAGAAATCCACGTGCGCGTTCTGCCAAAAGCACCATTTGCATGCACATCTTGTGGTTTTGCAGAAAACTTCATCCGCGTCTACCAAAAGATGCATGTGCATGCTTAAAACGCGTTTTCGCACAAATCCGTGCGCGGGTGCTAAAAAGAGCAGCATCGGCATGCTTAGCACGTCGTTTGGTAGAAATCCACGTGCGCGTTCTGCAAAAAGCACCATTTGCATGCACATCTTGTGGTTTTGCAGAAAACTTCATCCGCGTCTACCAAAAGATGCATGTGCATGCTTAAAACGCGTTTTCGCACAAATGCGTGCGCGGGTGCTAAAAAGAGCAGCATCGGCATGCTTAGCACGTCGTTTGGTAGAAATCCACGTGCGCGTTCTGCAAAAAGCACCATTTGCATGCACATCTTGTGGTTTTGCAGAAAACTTCATCCGCGTCTACCAAAAGATGCATGTGCATGCTTAAAACGCGTTTTCGCACAAATGCGTGCGCGGGTGCTAAAAAGAGCAGCATCGGCATGCTTAGCACGTCGTTTGGTAGAAATCCACGTGCGCGTTCTGCCAAAAGCACCATTTGCATGCACATCTTGTGGTTTTGCAGAAAACTTCATCCGCGTCTACCAAAAGATGCATGTGCATGCTTAAAACGCGTTTTCGCACAAATGCGTGCGCGGGTGCTAAAAAGAGCTGCATAGGCATGCTTAGCACGTCGTTTGGTAGAAATCCACGTGCGCGTTCTGCCAAAAGCACCATTTGCATGCACATCTTGTGGTTTTGCAGAAAACTTCATCCGCGTCTACCAAAAGATGCATGTGCATGCTTAAAACGCGTTTTCGCACAAATCCGTGCGCGGGTGCTAAAAAGAGCAGCATCGGCATGCTTAGCACGTCGTTTGGTAGAAATCCACGTGCGCGTTCTGCCAAAAGCACCATTTGCATGCACATCTTGTGGTTTTGCAGAAAACTTCATCCGCGTCTACCAAAAGATGCATGTGCATGCTTAAAACGCGTTTTCGCACAAATCCGTGCGCGGGTGCTAAAAAGAGCAGCATCGGCATGCTTAGCACGTCGTTTGGTAGAAATCCACGTGCGCGTTCTGCAAAAACCACCATTTGCATGCACATCTTGTGGTTTTGCAGAAAACTTCATCCGCGTCTACCAAAAGATGCATGTGCATGCTTAAAACGCGTTTTCGCACAAATGCGTGCGCGGGTGCTAAAAAGAGCAGCATCGGCATGCTTAGCACGTCGTTTGGTAGAAATCCACGTGCGCGTTCTGCAAAAAGCACCATTTGCATGCACATCTTGTGGTTTTGCAGAAAACTTCATCCGCGTCTACCAAAAGATGCATGTGCATGCTTAAAACGCGTTTTCGCACAAATGCGTGCGCGGGTGCTAAAAAGAGCAGCATCGGCATGCTTAGCACGTCGTTTGGTAGAAATCCACGTGCGCGTTCTGCCAAAAGCACCATTTGCATGCACATCTTGTGGTTTTGCAGAAAACTTCATCCGCGTCTACCAAAAGATGCATGTGCATGCTTAAAACGCGTTTTCGCACAAATCCGTGCGCGGGTGCTAAAAAGAGCAGCATCGGCATGCTTAGCACGTCGTTTGGTAGAAATCCACGTGCGCGTTCTGCAAAAAGCACCATTTGCATGCACATCTTGTGGTTTTGCAGAAAACTTCATCCGCGTCTACCAAAAGATGCATGTGCATGCTTAAAACGCGTTTTCGCACAAATCCGTGCGCGGGTGCTAAAAAGAGCAGCATCGGCATGCTTAGCACGTCGTTTGGTAGAAATCCACGTGCGCGTTCTACCAAAAGCACCATTTGCATGCACATCTTGTGGTTTTGCAGAAAACTTCATCCGCGTCTACCAAAAGATGCATGTGCATGCTTAAAACGCGTTTTCGCACAAATCCGTGCGCGGGTGCTAAAAAGAGCAGCATCGGCATGCTTAGCACGTCGTTTGGTAGAAATCCACGTGCGCGTTCTGCCACAAGCACCATTTGCATGCACATCTTCTGGTTTTGCAGAAAACTTCATCCCCGTCTACCAAAAGATGCATGTGCATGCTTAAAACGCGTTCTCGCACAAATCCGTGCGCGGGTGCTAAAAAGAGCAGCATCGGCATGCTTAGCACGTCGTTTGGTAGAAATCCACGTGCGCGTTCTGCCAAAAGCACCATTTGCATGCACATCTTGTGGTTTTGCAGAAAACTTCATCCACGTCTACCAAAAGATGCATGTGCATGCTTAAAACGCGTTTACGCACAAATCCGTGCGCGGGTGCTAAAAAGAGCAGCATCGGCATGCTTAGCATGTCGTTTGGTAGAAATCCACGTGCGCGTTCTGCCAAAAGCACCATTTGCATGCACATCTTGCGGTTTTGCAGAAAACTTCATCCGCGTCTACCAAGAGATGCATGTGCATGCTTAAAACGCGTTTTCGCACAAATCCGTGCGCGGGTGCTAAAAAGAGCAGCATCGGCATGCTTAGCACGTCGTTTGGTAGAAATCCACGTGCGCGTTCTGCCAAAACCACCATTTGCATGCACATCTTGTGGTTTTGCAGAAAACTTCATCCGCGTCTACCAAAAGATGCATGTGCATGCTTAAAACGCGTTTTCGCACAAATCCGTGCGCGGGTGCTAAAAAGAGCAGCATCGGCATGCTTAGCACGTCGTTTGGTAGAAATCCACGTGCGCGTTCTGCCAAAAGCACCATTTGCATGCACATCTTGTGGTTTTGCAGAAAACTTCATCCGCGTCTACCAAAAGATGCGTGTGTATGCTTAAAACGCATTTTCGCACAAATCCGTGCGCGGGTGCTAAAAAGAGCAGCATCGGCATGCTTAGCACGTCGTTTGGTAGAAATCCACGTGCGCGTTCTGCCAAAAGCACCATTTGCATGCACATCTTGTGGTTTTGCAGAAAACTTCATCCGCGTCTACCAAAAGATGCATGTGCATGCTTAAAACGCGTTTTCGAACAAATGCGTGCGCGGGTGCTAAAAAGAGCAGCATCGGCATGCTTAGCACGTCGTTTGGTAGAAATCCACGTGCGCGTTCTGCCAAAAGCACCATTTGCATGCACATCTTGTGGTTTTGCAGAAAACTTCATCCGCGTCTACCAAAAGATGCATGTGCATGCTTAAAACGCGTTTTCGCACAAATCCGTGCGCGGGTGCTAAAAAGAGCAGCATCGGCATGCTTAGCACGTCGTTTGGTAGAAATCCACGTGCGCGTTCTGCAAAAAGCACCATTTGCATGCACATCTTGTGGTTTTGCAGAAAACTTCATCCGCGTCTACCAAAAGATGCATGTGCATGCTTAAAACGCGTTTTCGCACAAATGCGTGCGCGGGTGCTAAAACGAGTAGCATCGGCATGCTTAGCACGTCGTTTGGTAGAAATCCACGTGCGCGTTCTGCAAAAAGCACCATTTGCATGCACATCTTGTGGTTTTGCAGGAAACTTCATCCGCGTCTACCAAAAGATGCATGTGCATGCTTAAAACGCGTTTTCGCACAAATGCGTGCGCGGGTGCTAAAAAGAGCAGCATCGGCATGCTTAGCACGTCGTTTGGTAGAAATCCACGTGCGCGTTCTGCCAAAAGCACCATTTGCATGCACATCTTGTGGTTTTGCAGAAAACTTCATCCGCGTCTACCAAAAGATGCATGTGCATGCTTAAAACGCGTTTTCGCACAAATCCGTGCGCGGGTGCTAAAAAGAGCAGCATCGGCATGCTTAGCACGTCGTTTGGTAGAAATCCACGTGCGCGTTCTGCCAAAATCACCATTTGCATGCACATCTTGTGGTTTTGCAGAAAACTTCATCCGCGTCTACCAAAAGATGCATGTGCATGCTTAAAACGCGTTTTCGCACAAATCCGTGCGCGGGTGCTAAAAAGAGCAGCATCGGAATGCTTAGCACGTCGTTTGGTAGAAATCCACGTGCGCGTTCTGCCAAAAGCACCATTTGCATGCACATCTTGTGGTTTTGCAGAAAACATCATCCGCGTCTACCAAAAGATGCATGTGCATGCTTAAAACGCGTTTTCGCACAAATCCGTGCGCGGGTGCTAAAAAGAGCAGCATCGGCATGCTTAGCACGTCGTTTGGTAGAAATCCACGTGCGCGTTCTGCCAAAAGCACCATTTGCATGCACATCTTGTGGTTTTGCAGAAAACATCATCCGCGTCTACCAAAAGATGCATGTGCATGCTTAAAACGCGTTTTCGCACAAATCCGTGCGCGGGTGCTAAAAAGAGCAGCATCGGCATGCTTAGCACGTCGTTTGGTAGAAATCCACGTGCGCGTTCTGCCAAAAGCACCATTTGCATGCACATCTTGTGGTTTTGCAGAAAACTTCATCCGCGTCTACCAAAAGATGCATGTGCATGCTTAAAACGCGTTTTCGCACAAATGCGTGCGCGGGTGCTAAAAAGAGCAGCATCGGCATGCTTAGCACCTCGTTTGGTAGAAATCCACGTGCGCGTTCTGCCAAAAGCACCATTTGCATGCACATCTTGTGGTTTTGCAGAAAACTTCATCCGCGTCTACCAAAAGATGCATGTGCATGCTTAAAACGCGTTTTCGCACAAATCCGTGCGCGGGTGCTAAAAAGAGCAGCATCGGCATGCTTAGCACGTCGTTTGGTAGAAATCCACGTGCGCGTTCTGCCAAAAGCACCATTTGCATGCACATCTTGTGGTTTTGCAGAAAACTTCATCCGCGCCTACCAAAAGATGCATGTGCATGCTAAAAACGCGTTTTCGCACAAATCCGTGCGCGGGTGCTAAAAAGAGCAGCATCGGCATGCTTAGCACGTCGTTTGGTAGAAATCCACGTGCGCGTTCTGCCAAAAGCACCATTTCCATGCACATCTTGTGGTTTTGCAGAAAACTTCATCCGCGTCTACCAAAAGATGCATGTGCATGCTTAAAACGCGTTTTCGCACAAATCCGTGCGCGGGTGCTAAAAAGAGCAGCATCGGCATGCTTAGCACGTCGTTTGGTAGAAATCCACGTGCGCGTTCTGCCAAAAGCACCATTTGCATGCACATCTTGTGGTTTTGCAGAAAACTTCATCCGCGTCTACCAAAAGATGCATGTGCATGCTTAAAACGCGTTTTCGCACAAATGCGTGCGCGGGTGCTAAAAAGAGCAGCATCGGCATGCTTAGCACGTCGTTTGGTAGAAATCCACGTGCGCGTTCTGCCAAAAGCACCATTTGCATGCACATCTTGTGGTTTTGCAGAAAACTTCATCCGCGTCTACCAAAAGATGCATGTGCATGCTTAAAACGCGTTTTCGCACAAATCCGTGCGCGGGTGCTAAAAACAGCAGCATCGGCATGCTTAGCACGTCGTTTGGTAGAAATCCACGTGCGCGTTCTGCAAAAAGCACCATTTGCATGCACATCTTGTGGTTTTGCAGAAAACTTCATCCGCGTCTACCAAAAGATGCATGTGCATGCTTAAAACGCGTTTTCGCACAAATGCGTGCGCGGGTGCTAAAAAGAGTAGCATCGGCATGCTTAGCACGTCGTTTGGTAGAAATCCACGTGCGCGTTCTGCAAAAAGCACCATTTGCATGCACATCTTGTGGTTTTGCAGAAAACTTCATCCGCGTCTACCAAAAGATGCATGTGCATGCTTAAAACGCGTTTTCGCACAAATGCGTGCGCGGGTGCTAAAAAGAGCAGCATCGGCATGCTTAGCACGTCGTTTGGTAGAAATCCACGTGCGCGTTCTGCCAAAAGCACCATTTGCATGCACATCTTGTGGTTTTGCAGAAAACTTCATCCGCGTCTACCATAAGATGCATGTGCATGCTTAAAACGCGTTTTCGCACAAATCCGTGCGCGGGTGCTAAAAAGAGCAGCATCGGCATGCTTAGCACGTCGTTTGGTAGAAATCCACGTGCGCGTTCTGCCAAAAGCACCATTTGCATGCACATCTTGTGGTTTTGCAGAAAACTTCATCCGCGTCTACCAAAAGATGCATGTGCATGCTTAAAACGCGTTTTCGCACAAATCCGTGCGCGGGTGCTAAAAAGAGCAGCATCGGAATGCTTAGCACGTCGTTTGGTAGAAATCCACGTGCGCGTTCTGCCAAAAGCACCATTTGCATGCACATCTTGTGGTTTTGCAGAAAACATCATCCGCGTCTACCAAAAGATGCATGTGCATGCTTAAAACGCGTTTTCGCACAAATCCGTGCGCGGGTGCTAAAAAGAGCAGCATCGGCATGCTTAGCACGTCGTTTGGTAGAAATCCACGTGCGCGTTCTGCCAAAAGCACCATTTGCATGCACATCTTGTGGTTTTGCAGAAAACTTCATCCGCGTCTACCAAAAGATACATGTGCATGCTTAAAACGCGTTTTCGCACAAATGCGTGCGCGGGTGCTAAAAAGAGCAGCATCGGCATGCTTAGCACCTCGTTTGGTAGAAATCCACGTGCGCGTTCTGCCAAAAGCACCATTTGCATGCACATCTTGTGGTTTTGCAGAAAACTTCATCCGCGTCTACCAAAAGATGCATGTGCATGCTTAAAACGCGTTTTCGCACAAATCCGTGCGCGGGTGCTAAAAAGAGCAGCATCGGCATGCTTAGCACGTCGTTTGGTAGAAATCCACGTGCGCGTTCTGCCAAAAGCACCATTTGCATGCACATCTTGTGGTTTTGCAGAAAACTTCATCCGCGCCTACCAAAAGATGCATGTGCATGCTAAAAACGCGTTTTCGCACAAATCCGTGCGCGGGTGCTAAAAAGAGCAGCATCGGCATGCTTAGCACGTCGTTTGGTAGAAATCCACGTGCGCGTTCTGCCAAAAGCACCATTTCCATGCACATCTTGTGGTTTTGCAGAAAACTTCATCCGCGTCTACCAAAAGATGCATGTGCATGCTTAAAACGCGTTTTCGCACAAATCCGTGCGCGGGTGCTAAAAAGAGCAGCATCGGCATGCTTAGCACGTCGTTTGGTAGAAATCCACGTGCGCGTTCTGCCAAAAGCACCATTTGCATGCACATCTTGTGGTTTTGCAGAAAACTTCATCCGCGTCTACCAAAAGATGCATGTGCATGCTTAAAACGCGTTTTCGCACAAATGCGTGCGCGGGTGCTAAAAAGAGCAGCATCGGCATGCTTAGCACGTCGTTTGGTAGAAATCCACGTGCGCGTTCTGCCAAAAGCACCATTTGCATGCACATCTTGTGGTTTTGCAGAAAACTTCATCCGCGTCTACCAAAAGATGCATGTGCATGCTTAAAACGCGTTTTCGCACAAATCCGTGCGCGGGTGCTAAAAACAGCAGCATCGGCATGCTTAGCACGTCGTTTGGTAGAAATCCACGTGCGCGTTCTGCAAAAAGCACCATTTGCATGCACATCTTGTGGTTTTGCAGAAAACTTCATCCGCGTCTACCAAAAGATGCATGTGCATGCTTAAAACGCGTTTTCGCACAAATGCGTGCGCGGGTGCTAAAAAGAGCAGCATCGGCATGCTTAGCACGTCGTTTGGTAGAAATCCACGTGCGCGTTCTGCCAAAAGCACCATTTGCATGCACATCTTGTGGTTTTGCAGAAAACTTCATCCGCGTCTACCAAAAGATGCATGTGCATGTTTAAAACGCGTTTTCGCACAAATCCGTGCGCGGGTGCTAAAAAGAGCAGCATCGGCATGCTTAGCACGTCGTTTGGTAGAAATCCACGTGCGCGTTCTGCCAAAAGCACCATTTGCATGCACATCTTGTGGTTTTGCAGAAAACTTCATCCGCGTCTACCAAAAGATGCATGTGCATGCTTAAACCGCGTTTTCGCAAAAATCCGTGCGCGGGTGCTAAAAAGAGCAGCATCGGCATGCTTAGCACGTCGTTTGGTAGAAATCCACGTGCGCGTTCTGCCAAAAGCACCATTTGCATGCACATCTTGTGGTTTTGCAAAAAGCTTCATCCGCGTCTACCAAAAGATGCATGTGCATGCTTAAAACGCGTTTTCGCACAAATCCGTGCGCGGGTGCTAAAAAGAGCAGCATCGGCATGCTTAGCACGTCGTTTGGTAGAAATCCACGTGCGCGTTCTGCAAAAAGCACCATTTGCATGCACATCTTGTGGTTTTGCAGAAAACTTCATCCGCGTCTACCAAGAGATGCATGTGCATGCTTAAAACGCGTTTTCGCACAAATCCGTGCGCGGGTGCTAAAAGAGCAGCATCGGCATGCTTAGCACGTCGTTTGGTAGAAATCCACGTGCGCGTTCTGCCAAAACCACCATTTGCATGCACATCTTGTGGTTTTGCAGAAAACTTCATCCGCGTCTACCAAAAGATGCATGTGCATGCTTAAAACGCGTTTTCGCACAAATCCGTGCGCGGGTGCTAAAAAGAGCAGCATCGGCATGCTTAGCACGTCGTTTGGTAGAAATCCACGTGCGCGTTCTGCCAAAAGCACCATTTGCATGCACATCTTGTGGTTTTGCAGAAAACTTCATCCGCGTCTACCAAAAGATGCGTGTGTATGCTTAAAACGCATTTTCGCACAAATCCGTGCGCGGGTGCTAAAAAGAGCAGCATCGGCATGCTTAGCACGTCGTTTGGTAGAAATCCACGTGCGCGTTCTGCCAAAAGCACCATTTGCATGCACATCTTGTGGTTTTGCAGAAAACTTCATCCGCGTCTACCAAAAGATGCATGTGCATGCTTAAAACGCGTTTTCGAACAAATGCGTGCGCGGGTGCTAAAAAGAGCAGCATCGGCATGCTTAGCACGTCGTTTGGTAGAAATCCACGTGCGCGTTCTGCCAAAAGCACCATTTGCATGCACATCTTGTGGTTTTGCAGAAAACTTCATCCGCGTCTACCAAAAGATGCATGTGCATGCTTAAAACGCGTTTTCGCACATATCCGTGCGCGGGTGCTAAAAAGAGCAGCATCGGCATGCTTAGCACGTCGTTTGGTAGAAATCCACGTGCGCGTTCTGCAAAAAGCACCATTTGCATGCACATCTTGTGGTTTTGCAGAAAACTTCATCCGCGTCTACCAAAAGATGCATGTGCATGCTTAAAACGCGTTTTCGCACAAATGCGTGCGCGGGTGCTAAAAAGAGCAGCATCGGCATGCTTAGCACGTCGTTTGGTAGAAATCCACGTGCGCGTTCTGCCAAAAGCACCATTTGCATGCACATCTTGTGGTTTTGCAGAAAACTTCATCCGCGTCTACCAAAAGATGCATGTGCATGCTTAAAACGCGTTTTCGCACAAATCCGTGCGCGGGTGCTAAAAAGAGCAGCATCGGAATGCTTAGCACGTCGTTTGGTAGAAATCCACGTGCGCGTTCTGCCAAAAGCACCATTTGCATGCACATCTTGTGGTTTTGCAGAAAACATCATCCGCGTCTACCAAAAGATGCATGTGCATGCTTAAAACGCGTTTTCGCACAAATCCGTGCGCGGGTGCTAAAAAGAGCAGCATCGGCATGCTTAGCACGTCGTTTGGTAGAAATCCACGTGCGCGTTCTGCCAAAAGCACCATTTGCATGCACATATTGTGGTTTTGCAGAAAACTTCATCCGCGTCTACCAAAAGATGCATGTGCATGCTTAAAACGCGTTTTCGCACAAATCCGTGCGCGGGTGCTAAAAAGAGCAGCATCGGCATGCTTAGCACGTCGTTTGGTAGAAATCCACGTGCGCGTTCTGCAAAAAGCACCATTTGCATGCACATCTTGTGGTTTTGCAGAAAACTTCATCCGCGTCTACCAAAAGATGCATGTGCATGCTTAAAACGCGTTTTCGCACAAATCCGTGCGCGGGTGCTAAAAAGAGCAGCATCGGCATGCTTAGCACGTCGTTTGGTAGAAATCCACGTGCGCGTTCTGCCAAAAGCACCATTTGCATGCACATCTTGTGGTTTTGCAGAAAACTTCATCCGCGTCTACCAAAAGATGCATGTGGATGCTTAAAACGCGTTTTCGCACAAATCCGTGCGCGGGTGCTAAAAAGAGCAGCATCGGCATGCTTAGCACGTCGTTTGGTAAAAATCCACGTGCGCGTTCTGCGAAAAGCACCATTTGCATGCACATCTTGTGGTTTTGCAGAAAACTTCATCCGCGTCTACCAAAAGATGCATGTGCATGCTTAAAACGCGTTTTCGCACAAATGCATGCGCGGGTGCTAAAAAGAGTAGCATCGGCATGCTTAGCACGTCGTTTGGTAGAAATCCACGTGCGCGTTCTGCAAAAAGCACCATTTGCATGCACATCTTGTGGTTTTGCAGAAAACATCATCCGCGTCTACCAAAAGATGCATGTGCATGCTTAAAACGCGTTTTCGCACAAATGCGTGCGCGGGTGCTAAAAAGAGCAGCATCGGCATGCTTAGCACGTCGTTTGGTAGAAATCCACGTGCGCGTTCTGCCAAAAGCACCATTTGCATGCACATCTTGTGGCTTTGCAGAAAACTTCATCCGCGTCTACCAAAAGATGCATGTGCATGCTTAAAACGCGTTTTCGCACAAATCCGTGCGCGGGAGCTAAAAAGAGCAGCATCGGCATGCTTAGCACGTCGTTTGGTAGAAATCCACGTGCGCGCTCTGCCAAAAGTACCATTTGCATGCACATCTTGTGGTTTTGCAGAAAACATCATCCGCGTCTACCAAAAGATGCATGTGCATGCTTAAAACGCGTTTTCGCACAAATGCGTGCGCGGGTGCTAAAAAGAGCAGCATCGGCATGCTTAGCACGTCGTTTGGTAGAAATCCACGTGCGCGTTCTGCCAAAAGCACCATTTGCATGCACATCTTGTGGTTTTGCAGAAAACTTCATCCGCGTCTACCAAAAGATGCATGTGCATGCTTAAAACGCGGTTTCGCACAAATCCGTGCGCGAGTGCTAAAAAGAGCAGCATCGGCATGCTTAGCACGTCGTTTCGTAGAAATCCACGTGCGCGTGCTGTCAAAAGCACCATTTGCATGCACATCTTGTGGTTTTTCAGAAAACTTCATCCGCGTCTACCAAAAGATGCATGTGCATGCTTAAAACGCGTTTTCGCACAAATGCGTGCGCGGGTGCTAAAAAGAGCAGCATCGGCATGCTTAGCACGTCGTTTGGTAGAAATCCACGTGCGCGTTCTGCCAAAAGCACCATTTGCATGCACATCTTGTGGTTTTGCAGAAAACTTCATCCGCGTCTACCAAGAGATGCATGTGCATGCTTAAAACGCGTTTTCGCACAAATCCGTGCGCGGGTGCTAAAAGAGCAGCATCGGCATGCTTAGCACGTCGTTTGGTAGAAATCCACGTGCGCGTTCTGCCAAAACCACCATTTGCATGCACATCTTGTGGTTTTGCAGAAAACTTCATCCGCGTCTACCAAAAGATGCATGTGCATGCTTAAAACGCGTTTTCGCACAAATCCGTGCGCGGGTGCTAAAAAGAGCAGCATCGGCATGCTTAGCACGTCGTTTGGTAGAAATCCACGTGCGCGTTCTGCCAAAAGCACCATTTGCATGCACATCTTGTGGTTTTGCAGAAAACTTCATCCGCGTCTACCAAAAGATGCGTGTGTATGCTTAAAACGCATTTTCGCACAAATCCGTGCGCGGGTGCTAAAAAGAGCAGCATCGGCATGCTTAGCACGTCGTTTGGTAGAAATCCACGTGCGCGTTCTGCCAAAAGCACCATTTGCATGCACATCTTGTGGTTTTGCAGAAAACTTCATCCGCGTCTACCAAAAGATGCATGTGCATGCTTAAAACGCGTTTTCGAACAAATGCGTGCGCGGGTGCTAAAAAGAGCAGCATCGGCATGCTTAGCACGTCGTTTGGTAGAAATCCACGTGCGCGTTCTGCCAAAAGCACCATTTGCATGCACATCTTGTGGTTTTGCAGAAAACTTCATCCGCGTCTACCAAAAGATGCATGTGCATGCTTAAAACGCGTTTTCGCACATATCCGTGCGCGGGTGCTAAAAAGAGCAGCATCGGCATGCTTAGCACGTCGTTTGGTAGAAATCCACGTGCGCGTTCTGCAAAAAGCACCATTTGCATGCACATCTTGTGGTTTTGCAGAAAACTTCATCCGCGTCTACCAAAAGATGCATGTGCATGCTTAAAACGCGTTTTCGCACAAATGCGTGCGCGGGTGCTAAAAAGAGTAGCATCGGCATGCTTAGCACGTCGTTTGGTAGAAATCCACGTGCGCGTTCTGCAAAAAGCACCATTTGCATGCACATCTTGTGGTTTTGCAGAAAACTTCATCCGCGTCTACCAAAAGATGCATGTGCATGCTTAAAACGCGTTTTCGCACAAATGCGTGCGCGGGTGCTAAAAAGAGCAGCATCGGCATGCTTAGCACGTCGTTTGGTAGAAATCCACGTGCGCGTTCTGCCAAAAGCACCATTTGCATGCACATCTTGTGGTTTTGCAGAAAACTTCATCCGCGTCTACCAAAAGATGCATGTGCATGCTTAAAACGCGTTTTCGCACAAATCCGTGCGCGGGTGCTAAAAAGAGCAGCATCGGCATGCTTAGCACGTCGTTTGGTAGAAATCCACGTGCGCGTTCTGCCAAAAGCACCATTTGCATGCACATCTTGTGGTTTTGCAGAAAACTTCATCCGCGTCTACCAAAAGATGCATGTGCATGCTTAAAACGCGTTTTCGCACAAATCCGTGCGCGGGTGCTAAAAAGAGCAGCATCGGAATGCTTAGCACGTCGTTTGGTAGAAATCCACGTGCGCGTTCTGCCAAAAGCACCATTTGCATGCACATCTTGTGGTTTTGCAGAAAACATCATCCGCGTCTACCAAAAGATGCATGTGCATGCTTAAAACGCGTTTTCGCACAAATCCGTGCGCGGGTGCTAAAAAGAGCAGCATCGGCATGCTTACCACGTCGTTTGGTAGAAATCCACGTGCGCGTTCTGCCAAAAGCACCATTTGCATGCACATCTTGTGGTTTTGCAGAAAACTTCATCCGCGTCTACCAAAAGATGCATGTGCATGCTTAAAACGCGTTTTCGCACAAATCCGTGCGCGGGTGCTAAAAAGAGCAGCATCGGCATGCTTAGCACGTCGTTTGGTAGAAATCCACGTGCGCGTTCTGCCAAAAGCACCATTTGCATGCACATATTGTGGTTTTGCAGAAAACTTCATCCGCGTCTACCAAAAGATGCATGTGCATGCTTAAAACGCGTTTTCGCACAAATCCGTGCGCGGGTGCTAAAAAGAGCAGCATCGGCATGCTTAGCACGTCGTTTGGTAGAAATCCACGTGCGCGTTCTGCAAAAAGCACCATTTGCATGCACATCTTGTGGTTTTGCAGAAAACTTCATCCGCGTCTACCAAAAGATGCAAGTGCATGCTTAAAACGCGTTTTCGCACAAATCCGTGCGCGGGTGCTAAAAAGAGCAGCATCGGCATGCTTAGCACGTCGTTTGGTAGAAATCCACGTGCGCGTTCTGCAAAAAGCACCATTTGCATGCACATCTTGTGGTTTTGCAGAAAACTTCATCCGCGTCTACCAAAAGATGCATGTGCATGCTTAAAACGCGTTTTCGCACAAATGCGTGCGCGGGTGCTAAAAAGAGCAGCATCGGCATGCTTAGCACGTCGTTTGGTAGAAATCCACGTGCGCGTTCTGCCAAAAGCACCATTTGCATGCACATCTTGTGGCTTTGCAGAAAACTTCATCCGCGTCTACCAAAAGATGCATGTGCATGCTTAAAACGCGTTTTCGCACAAATCCGTGCGCGGGAGCTAAAAAGAGCAGCATCGGCATGCTTAGCACGTCGTTTGGTAGAAATCCACGTGCGCGCTCTGCCAAAAGTACCATTTGCATGCACATCTTGTGGTTTTGCAGAAAACATCATCCGCGTCTACCAAAAGATGCATGTGCATGCTTAAAACGCGTTTTCGCACAAATGCGTGCGCGGGTGCTAAAAAGAGCAGCATCGGCATGCTTAGCACGTCGTTTGGTAGAAATCCACGTGCGCGTTCTGCCAAAAGCACCATTTGCATGCACATCTTGTGGTTTTGCAGAAAACTTCATCCGCGTCTACCAAAAGATGCATGTGCATGCTTAAAACGCGGTTTCGCACAAATCCGTGCGCGAGTGCTAAAAAGAGCAGCATCGGCATGCTTAGCACGTCGTTTCGTAGAAATCCACGTGCGCGTGCTGTCAAAAGCACCATTTGCATGCACATCTTGTGGTTTTTCAGAAAACTTCATCCGCGTCTACCAAAAGATGCATGTGCATGCTTAAAACGCGTTTTCGCACAAATGCGTGCGCGGGTGCTAAAAAGAGCAGCATCGGCATGCTTAGCACGTCGTTTGGTAGAAATCCACGTGCGCGTTCTGCCAAAAGCACCATTTGCATGCACATCTTGTGGTTTTGCAGAAAACTTCATCCGCGTCTACCAAAAGATGCATGTGCATGCTTAAAACGCGTTTTCGCACAAATCCGTGCGCGGGTGCTAAAAAGAGCAGCATCGGCATGCTTAGCACGTCGTTTGGTAGAAATCCACGTGCGTGTTCTGCCAAAAGCACCATTTGCATGCACATCTTGTGGTTTTGCAGAAAACTTCATCCGCGTCTACCAAAAGATGCATGTCCATGCTTAAAACGCGTTTTCGCACAAATCCGTGCGCGGGTGCTAAAACGAGCAGCATCGGCATGCTTAGCACGCCGTTTGGTAGAAATCCACGTGCGCGTTTTGCCAAAAGCACCATTTGCATGCACATCTTCTGGTTTTGAGAAAACTTCATCCGCGTCTACCAAAAGATGCATGTGAATGCTTAAAAACGCGTTTTCGCACAAATCCGTGCGCGGGTGCTAAAAAGAGCAGCATCGGCATGCTTAGCACGTCGTTTGGTAGAAATCCACGTGCGCGTTCTGCAAAAAGCACCATTTGCATGCACATCTTGTGGTTTTGCAGAAAACTTCATCCGCGTCTACCAAAAGATGCATGTGCATGCTTAAAACGCGTTTTCGCACAAATGCGTGCGCGGGTGCTAAAAAGAGCAGCATCGGCATGCTTAGCACGTCGTTTGGTAGAAATCCACGTGCGCGTTCTGCAAAAAGCACCATTTGCATGCACATAATGTGGTTTTGCAGAAAACTTCATCCGCGTCTACCAAACGATGCATGTGCATGCTTAAAACGCGTTTTCGCACAAATGCGTGCGCGGGTGCTAAAAAGAGCAGCATCGGCATGCTTAGCACGTCGTTTGGTAGAAATCCACGTGCGCGTTCTGCCAAAAGCACCATTTGCATGCACATCTTGTGGTTTCGCAGAAAACTTCATCCGCGTCTACCAAAAGATGCATGTGCATGCTTAAAACGCGTTTTCGCACAAATCCGTGCGCGGGTGCTAAAAAGAGCAGCATCGGCATGCTTAGCACGTCGTTTGGTAGAAATCCACGTGCGCGTTCTGCCAAAAGCACCATTTGCATGCACATCTTGTGGCTTTGCAGAAAACTTCATCCGCGTCTACCAAAAGATGCATGTGCATGCTTAAAACGCGTTTTCGCACAAATCCGTGCGCGGGAGCTAAAAAGAGCAGCATCGGCATGCTTAGCACGTCGTTTGGTAGAAATCCACGTGCGCGTTCTGCCAAAAGTATCATTTGCATGCACATCTTGTGGTTTTGCAGAAAACATCATCCGCGTCTACCAAAAGATGCATGTGCATGCTTAAAACGCGTTTTCGCACAAATGCGTGCGCGGGTGCTAAAAAGAGCAGCATCGGCATGCTTAGCACGTCGTTTGGTAGAAATCCACGTGCGCGTTCTGCCAAAAGCACCATTTGCATGCACATCTTGTGGTTTTGCAGAAAACTTCATCCGCGTCTACCAAAAGAAGCATGTGCATGCTTAAAACGCGGTTTCGCACAAATCCGTGCGCGAGTGCTAAAAAGAGCAGCATCGGCATGCTTAGCACGTCGTTTCGTAGAAATCCACGTGCGCGTTCTGTCAAAAGCACCATTTGCATGCACATCTTGTGGTTTTGCAGAAAACTTCATCCGCGTCTACCAAAAGATGCATGTGCATGCTTAAAACGCGTTTTCGCACAAATCCGTGCGCGGGTGCTAAAAAGAGCAGCATCGGCATGCTTAGCACGTCGTTTGGTAGAAATCCACGTGCGCGTTCTGCCAAAAGCACCATTTGCATGCACATCTTGTGGTTTTGCAGAAAACTTCATCCGCGTCTACCAAAAGATGCATGTGCATGCTTAAAACGCGTTTTCGCACAAATCCGTGCGCGGGTGCTAAAAAGAGCAGCATCGGCATGCTTAGCACGTCGTTTGGTAGAAATCCACGTGCGCGTTCTGCTAAAAGCACCATTTGCATGCACATCTTGTGGTTTTGCAGAAAACTTCATCCGCGTCTACCAAAAGATGCATGTCCATGCTTAAAACGCGTTTTCGCACAAATCCGTGCGCGGGTGCTAAAACGAGCAGCATCGGCATGCTTAGCACGCCGTTTGGTAGAAATCCACGTGCGCGTTTTGCCAAAAGCACCATTTGCATGCACATCTTCTGGTTTTGAGAAAACTTCATCCGCGTCTACCAAAAGATGCATGTGAATGCTTAAAACGCGTTTTCGCACAAATCCGTGCGCGGGTGCTAAAAAGAGCAGCATCGGCATGCTTAGCACGTCGTTTGGTAGAAATCCACGTGCGCGTTCTGCAAAAAGCACCATTTGCATGCACATCTTGTGGTTTTGCAGAAAACTTCATCCGCGTCTACCAAAAGATGCATGTGCATGCTTAAAACGCGTTTTCGCACAAATGCGTGCGCGGGTGCTAAAAAGAGCAGCATCGGCATGCTTAGCACGTCGTTTGGTAGAAATCCACGTGCGCGTTCTGCAAAAAGCACCATTTGCATGCACATATTGTGGTTTTGCAGAAAACTTCATCCGCGTCTACCAAACGATGCATGTGCATGCTTAAAACGCGTTTTCGCACAAATGCGTGCGCGGTTGCTAAAAAGAGCAGCATCGGCATGCTTAGCACGTCGTTTGGTAGAAATCCACGTGCGCGTTCTGCCAAAAGCACCATTTGCATGCACATCTTGTGGTTTCGCAGAAAACCTCATCCGCGTCTACCAAAAGATGCATGTGCATGCTTAAAACGCGTTTTCGCACAAATCCGTGCGCGGGTGCTAAAAAGAGCAGCATCGGCATGCTTAGCACGTCGTTTGGTAGAAATCCACGTGCGCGTTCTGCCAAAAGCACCATTTGCATGCACATATTGTGGTTTTGCAGAAAACTTCATCCGCGTCTACCAAAAGATGCATGTGCATGCTTAAAACGCGTTTTCGCACAAATCCGTGCGCGGGTGCTAAAAAGAGCAGCATCGGCATGCTTAGCACGTCGTTTGGTAGAAATCCACGTGCGCGTTCTGCCAAAAGCACCATTTGCATGCACATCTTGTGGTTTTGCAGAAAACTTCATCCGCGTCTACCAAAAGATGCATGTGGATGCTTAAAACGCGTTTTCGCACAAATCCGTGCGCGGGTGCTAAAAAGAGCAGCATCGGCATGCTTAGCACGTCGTTTGGTAGAAATCCACGTGCGCGTTCTGCAAAAAGCACCATTTGCATGCACATCTTGTGGTTTTGCAGAAAACTTCATCCGCGTCTACCAAAAGATGCATGTGCATGCTTAAAACGCGTTTTCGCACAAATGCATGCGCGGGTGCTAAAAAGAGTAGCATCGGCATGCTTAGCACGTCGTTTGGTAGAAATCCACGTGCGCGTTCTGCAAAAAGCACCATTTGCATGCACATCTTGTGGTTTTGCAGAAAACTTCATCCGCGTCTACCAAAAGATGCATGTGCATGCTTAAAACGCGTTTTCGCACAAATGCGTGCGCGGGTGCTAAAAAGAGCAGCATCGGCATGCTTAGCACGTCGTTTGGTAGAAATCCACGTGCGCGTTCTGCCAAAAGCACCATTTGCATGCACATCTTGTGGTTTTGCAGAAAACTTCATCCGCGTCTACCAAAAGATGCATGTGCATGCTTAAAACGCGTTTTCGCACAAATCCGTGCGCGGGAGCTAAAAAGAGCAGCATCGGCATGCTTAGCACGTCGTTTGGTAGAAATCCACGTGCGCGTTCTGCCAAAAGCACCATTTGCATGCACATCTTGTGGTTTTGCAGAAAACATCATCCGCGTCTACCAAAAGATGCATGTGCATGCTTAAAACGCGTTTTCGCACAAATGCGTGCGCGGGTGCTAAAAAGAGCAGCATCGGCATGCTTAGCACGTCGTTTGGTAGAAATCCACGTGCGCGTTCTGCCAAAAGCACCATTTGCATGCACATCTTGTGGTTTTGCAGAAAACTTCATCCGCGTCTACCAAAAGATGCATGTGCATGCTTAAAACGCGTTTTCGCACAAATCCGTGCGCGGGTGCTAAAAAGAGCAGCATCGGCATGCTTAGCACGTCGTTTGGTAGAAATCCACGCGCGCGTTCTGCCAAAAGCACCATTTGCATGCACATCTTGTGGTTTCGCAGAAAACTTCATCCGCGTCTACCAAAAGATGCATGTGCATGCTTAAAACGCGTTTTCGCACAAATCCGTGCGCGGGTGCTAAAAAGAGCAGCATCGGCATGCTTAGCACGTCGTTTGGTAGAAATCCACGTGCGCGTTCTGCCAAAAGCACCATTTGCATGCACATCTTGTGGTTTTGCAGAAAACTTCATCCGCGTCTACCAAAAGATGCATGTGCATGCTTAAAACGCGTTTTCGCACAAATCCGTGCGCGGGTGCTAAAAAGAGCAGCATCGGCATGCTTAGCACGTCGTTTGGTAGAAATCCACGTGCGCGTTCTGCCAAAAGCACCATTTGCATGCACATATTGTGGTTTTGCAGAAAACTTCATCCGCGTCTACCAAAAGATGCATGTGCATGCTTAAAACGCGTTTTCGCACAAATCCGTGCGCGGGTGCTAAAAAGAGCAGCATCGGCATGCTTAGCACGTCGTTTGGTAGAAATCCACGTGCGCGTTCTGCCAAAAGCACCATTTGCATGCACATCTTGTGGTTTTGCAGAAAACTTCATCCGCGTCTACCAAAAGATGCATGTGGATGCTTAAAACGCGTTTTCGCACAAATCCGTGCGCGGGTGCTAAAAAGAGCAGCATCGGCATGCTTAGCACGTCGTTTGGTAGAAATCCACGTGCGCGTTCTGCAAAAAGCACCATTTGCATGCACATCTTGTGGTTTTGCAGAAAACTTCATCCGCGTCTACCAAAAGATGCATGTGCATGCTTAAAACGCGTTTTCGCACAAATGCGTGCGCGGGTGCTAAAAAGAGCAGCATCGGCATGCTTAGCACGTCGTTTGGTAGAAATCCACGTGCGCGTTCTGCCAAAAGCACCATTTGCATGCACATCTTGTGGTTTTGCAGAAAACTTCATCCGCGTCTACCAAAAGATGCATGTGCATGCTTAAAACGCGTTTTCGCACAAATGCATGCGCGGGTGCTAAAAAGAGTAGCATCGGCATGCTTAGCACGTCGTTTGGTAGAAATCCACGTGCGCGTTCTGCAAAAAGCACCATTTGCATGCACATCTTGTGGTTTTGCAGAAAACTTCATCCGCGTCTACCAAAAGATGCATGTGCATGCTTAAAACGCGTTTTCGCACAAATCCGTGCGCGGGAGCTAAAAAGAGCAGCATCGGCATGCTTAGCACGTCGTTTGGTAGAAATCCACGTGCGCGTTCTGCCAAAAGCACCATTTGCATGCACATCTTGTGGTTTTGCAGAAAACATCATCCGCGTCTACCAAAAGATGCATGTGCATGCTTAAAACGCGTTTTCGCACAAATGCGTGCGCGGGTGCTAAAAAGAGCAGCATCGGCATGCTTAGCACGTCGTTTGGTAGAAATCCACGTGCGCGTTCTGCCAAAAGCACCATTTGCATGCACATCTTGTGGTTTTGCAGAAAACTTCATCCGCGTCTACCAAAAGGTGCATGTCCATGCTTAAAACGCGTTTTCGCACAAATCCGTGCGCGGGTGCTAAAACGAGCAGCATCGGCATGCTTAGCACGCCGTTTGGTAGAAATCCACGTGCGCGTTTTGCCAAAAGCACCATTTGCATGCACATCTTCTGGTTTTGAGAAAACTTCATCCGCGTCTACCAAAAGATGCATGTGCATGCTTAAAACGCGTTTTCGCACAAATCCGTGCGCGGGTGCTAAAAAGAGCAGCATCGGCATGCTTAGCACGTCGTTTGGTAGAAATCCACGTGCGCGTTCTGCAAAAAACACCATTTGCATGCACATCTTGTGGTTTTGCAGAAAACTTCATCCGCGTCTACCAAAAGATGCATGTGCATGCTTAAAACGCGTTTTCGCACAAATGCGTGCGCGGGTGCTAAAAAGAGCAGCATCGGCATGCTTAGCACGTCGTTTGGTAGAAATCCACGTGCGCGTTCTGCAAAAAGCACCATTTGCATGCACATCTTGTGGTTTTGCAGAAAACTTCATCCGCGTCTACCAAAAGATGCATGTGCATGCTTAAAACGCGTTTTCGCACAAATGCATGCGCGGGTGCTAAAAAGAGTAGCATCGGCATGCTTAGCACGTCGTTTGGTAGAAATCCACGTGCGCGTTCTGCAAAAAGCACCATTTGCATGCACATCTTGTGGTTTTGCAGAAAAGTTCATCCGCGTCTACCAAAAGATGCATGTGCATGCTTAAAACGCGTTTTCGCACAAATGCGTGCGCGGGTGCTAAAAAGAGCAGCATCGGCATGCTTAGCACGTCGTTTGGTAGAAGTCCACGTGCGCGTTCTGCCAAAAGCACCATTTGCATGCACATCTTGTGGTTTTGCAGAAAACTTCATCCGCGTCTACCAAAAGATGCATGTGCATGCTTAAAACGCGTTTTCGCACAAATCCGTGCGCGGGAGCTAAAAAGAGCAGCATCGGCATGCTTAGCACGTCGTTTGGTAGAAATCCACGTGCGCGTTCTGCCAAAAGCACCATTTGCATGCACATCTTGTGGTTTTGCAGAAAACATCATCCGCGTCTACCAAAAGATGCATGTGCATGCTTAAAACGCGTTTTCGCACAAATGCGTGCGCGGGTGCTAAAAAGAGCAGCATCGGCATGCTTAGCACGTCGTTTGGTAGAAATCCACGTGCGCGTTCTGCCAAAAGCACCATTTGCATGCACATCTTGTGGTTTTGCAGAAAACTTCATCCGCGTCTACCAAAAGATGCATGTCCATGCTTAAAACGCGTTTTCGCACAAATCCGTGCGCGGGTGCTAAAACGAGCAGCATCGGCATGCTTAGCACGCCGTTTGGTAGAAATCCACGTGCGCGTTTTGCCAAAAGCACCATTTGCATGCACATCTTCTGGTTTTGAGAAAACTTCATCCGCGTCTACCAAAAGATGCATGTGCATGCTTAAAACGCGTTTTCGCACAAATCCGTGCGCGGGTGCTAAAAAGAGCAGCATCGGCATGCTTAGCACGTCGTTTGGTAGAAATCCACGTGCGCGTTCTGCCAAAAGCACCATTTGCATGCACATCTTGTGGTTTTGCAGAAAACTTCATCCGCGTCTACCAAGAGATGCATGTGCATCCTTAAAACGCGTTTTCGCACAAATCCGTGCGCGGGTGCTAAAAAGAGCAGCATCGGCATGCTTAGCACGTCGTTTGGTAGAAATCCACGTGCGCGTTCTGCAAAAAGCACCATTTGCATGCACATATTGTGGTTTTGCAGAAAACTTCATCCGCGTCTACCAAACGATGCATGTGCATGCTTAAAACGCGTTTTCGCACAAATGCGTGCGCGGTTGCTAAAAAGAGCAGCATCGGCATGCTTAGCACGTCGTTTGGTAGAAATCCACGTGCGCGTTCTGCCAAAAGCACCATTTGCATGCACATCTTGTGGTTTCGCAGAAAACCTCATCCGCGTCTACCAAAAGATGCATGTGCATGCTTAAAACGCGTTTTCGCACAAATCCGTGCGCGGGTGCTAAAAAGAGCAGCATCGGCATGCTTAGCACGTCGTTTGGTAGAAATCCACGTGCGCGTTCTGCCAAAAGCACCATTTGCATGCACATATTGTGGTTTTGCAGAAAACTTCATCCGCGTCTACCAAAAGATGCATGTGCATGCTTAAAACGCGTTTTCGCACAAATCCGTGCGCGGGTGCTAAAAAGAGCAGCATCGGCATGCTTAGCACGTCGTTTGGTAGAAATCCACGTGCGCGTTCTGCCAAAAGCACCATTTGCATGCACATCTTGTGGTTTTGCAGAAAACTTCATCCGCGTCTACCAAAAGATGCATGTGGATGCTTAAAACGCGTTTTCGCACAAATCCGTGCGCGGGTGCTAAAAAGAGCAGCATCGGCATGCTTAGCACGTCGTTTGGTAGAAATCCACGTGCGCGTTCTGCAAAAAGCACCATTTGCATGCACATCTTGTGGTTTTGCAGAAAACTTCATCCGCGTCTACCAAAAGATGCATGTGCATGGTTAAAACGCGTTTTCGCACAAATGCATGCGCGGGTGCTAAAAAGAGTAGCATCGGCATGCTTAGCACGTCGTTTGGTAGAAATCCACGTGCGCGTTCTGCAAAAAGCACCATTTGCATGCACATCTTGTGGTTTTGCAGAAAACTTCATCCGCGTCTACCAAAAGATGCATGTGCATGCTTAAAACGCGTTTTCGCACAAATGCGTGCGCGGGTGCTAAAAAGAGCAGCATCGGCATGCTTAGCACGTCGTTTGGTAGAAATCCACGTGCGCGTTCTGCCAAAAGCACCATTTGCATGCACATCTTGTGGTTTTGCAGAAAACTTCATCCGCGTCTACCAAAAGATGCATGTGCATGCTTAAAACGCGTTTTCGCACAAATCCGTGCGCGGGAGCTAAAAAGAGCAGCATCGGCATGCTTAGCACGTCGTTTGGTAGAAATCCACGTGCGCGTTCTGCCAAAAGCACCATTTGCATGCACATCTTGTGGTTTTGCAGAAAACATCATCCGCGTCTACCAAAAGATGCATGTGCATGCTTAAAACGCGTTTTCGCACAAATGCGTGCGCGGGTGCTAAAAAGAGCAGCATCGGCATGCTTAGCACGTCGTTTGGTAGAAATCCACGTGCGCGTTCTGCCAAAAGCACCATTTGCATGCACATCTTGTGGTTTTGCAGAAAACTTCATCCGCGTCTACCAAAAGATGCATGTGCATGCTTAAAACGCGTTTTCGCACAAATCCGTGCGCGGGTGCTAAAAAGAGCAGCATCGGCATGCTTAGCACGTCGTTTGGTAGAAATCCACGCGCGCGTTCTGCCAAAAGCACCATTTGCATGCACATCTTGTGGTTTCGCAGAAAACTTCATCCGCGTCTACCAAAAGATGCATGTGCATGCTTAAAACGCGTTTTCGCACAAATCCGTGCGCGGGTGCTAAAAAGAGCAGCATCGGCATGCTTAGCACGTCGTTTGGTAGAAATCCACGTGCGCGTTCTGCCAAAAGCACCATTTGCATGCACATCTTGTGGTTTTGCAGAAAACTTCATCCGCGTCTACCAAAAGATGCATGTGCATGCTTAAAACGCGTTTTCGCACAAATCCGTGCGCGGGTGCTAAAAAGAGCAGCATCGGCATGCTTAGCACGTCGTTTGGTAGAAATCCACGTGCGCGTTCTGCCAAAAGCACCATTTGCATGCACATATTGTGGTTTTGCAGAAAACTTCATCCGCGTCTACCAAAAGATGCATGTGCATGCTTAAAACGCGTTTTCGCACAAATCCGTGCGCGGGTGCTAAAAAGAGCAGCATCGGCATGCTTAGCACGTCGTTTGGTAGAAATCCACGTGCGCGTTCTGCCAAAAGCACCATTTGCATGCACATCTTGTGGTTTTGCAGAAAACTTCATCCGCGTCTACCAAAAGATGCATGTGGATGCTTAAAACGCGTTTTCGCACAAATCCGTGCGCGGGTGCTAAAAAGAGCAGCATCGGCATGCTTAGCACGTCGTTTGGTAGAAATCCACGTGCGCGTTCTGCAAAAAGCACCATTTGCATGCACATCTTGTGGTTTTGCAGAAAACTTCATCCGCGTCTACCAAAAGATGCATGTGCATGCTTAAAACGCGTTTTCGCACAAATGCGTGCGCGGGTGCTAAAAAGAGCAGCATCGGCATGCTTAGCACGTCGTTTGGTAGAAATCCACGTGCGCGTTCTGCCAAAAGCACCATTTGCATGCACATCTTGTGGTTTTGCAGAAAACTTCATCCGCGTCTACCAAAAGATGCATGTGCATGCTTAAAACGCGTTTTCGCACAAATGCATGCGCGGGTGCTAAAAAGAGTAGCATCGGCATGCTTAGCACGTCGTTTGGTAGAAATCCACGTGCGCGTTCTGCAAAAAGCACCATTTGCATGCACATCTTGTGGTTTTGCAGAAAACTTCATCCGCGTCTACCAAAAGATGCATGTGCATGCTTAAAACGCGTTTTCGCACAAATCCGTGCGCGGGAGCTAAAAAGAGCAGCATCGGCATGCTTAGCACGTCGTTTGGTAGAAATCCACGTGCGCGTTCTGCCAAAAGCACCATTTGCATGCACATCTTGTGGTTTTGCAGAAAACATCATCCGCGTCTACCAAAAGATGCATGTGCATGCTTAAAACGCGTTTTCGCACAAATGCGTGCGCGGGTGCTAAAAAGAGCAGCATCGGCATGCTTAGCACGTCGTTTGGTAGAAATCCACGTGCGCGTTCTGCCAAAAGCACCATTTGCATGCACATCTTGTGGTTTTGCAGAAAACTTCATCCGCGTCTACCAAAAGGTGCATGTCCATGCTTAAAACGCGTTTTCGCACAAATCCGTGCGCGGGTGCTAAAACGAGCAGCATCGGCATGCTTAGCACGCCGTTTGGTAGAAATCCACGTGCGCGTTTTGCCAAAAGCACCATTTGCATGCACATCTTCTGGTTTTGAGAAAACTTCATCCGCGTCTACCAAAAGATGCATGTGCATGCTTAAAACGCGTTTTCGCACAAATCCGTGCGCGGGTGCTAAAAAGAGCAGCATCGGCATGCTTAGCACGTCGTTTGGTAGAAATCCACGTGCGCGTTCTGCAAAAAACACCATTTGCATGCACATCTTGTGGTTTTGCAGAAAACTTCATCCGCGTCTACCAAAAGATGCATGTGCATGCTTAAAACGCGTTTTCGCACAAATGCGTGCGCGGGTGCTAAAAAGAGCAGCATCGGCATGCTTAGCACGTCGTTTGGTAGAAATCCACGTGCGCGTTCTGCAAAAAGCACCATTTGCATGCACATCTTGTGGTTTTGCAGAAAACTTCATCCGCGTCTACCAAAAGATGCATGTGCATGCTTAAAACGCGTTTTCGCACAAATGCATGCGCGGGTGCTAAAAAGAGTAGCATCGGCATGCTTAGCACGTCGTTTGGTAGAAATCCACGTGCGCGTTCTGCAAAAAGCACCATTTGCATGCACATCTTGTGGTTTTGCAGAAAAGTTCATCCGCGTCTACCAAAAGATGCATGTGCATGCTTAAAACGCGTTTTCGCACAAATGCGTGCGCGGGTGCTAAAAAGAGCAGCATCGGCATGCTTAGCACGTCGTTTGGTAGAAGTCCACGTGCGCGTTCTGCCAAAAGCACCATTTGCATGCACATCTTGTGGTTTTGCAGAAAACTTCATCCGCGTCTACCAAAAGATGCATGTGCATGCTTAAAACGCGTTTTCGCACAAATCCGTGCGCGGGAGCTAAAAAGAGCAGCATCGGCATGCTTAGCACGTCGTTTGGTAGAAATCCACGTGCGCGTTCTGCCAAAAGCACCATTTGCATGCACATCTTGTGGTTTTGCAGAAAACATCATCCGCGTCTACCAAAAGATGCATGTGCATGCTTAAAACGCGTTTTCGCACAAATGCGTGCGCGGGTGCTAAAAAGAGCAGCATCGGCATGCTTAGCACGTCGTTTGGTAGAAATCCACGTGCGCGTTCTGCCAAAAGCACCATTTGCATGCACATCTTGTGGTTTTGCAGAAAACTTCATCCGCGTCTACCAAAAGATGCATGTCCATGCTTAAAACGCGTTTTCGCACAAATCCGTGCGCGGGTGCTAAAACGAGCAGCATCGGCATGCTTAGCACGCCGTTTGGTAGAAATCCACGTGCGCGTTTTGCCAAAAGCACCATTTGCATGCACATCTTCTGGTTTTGAGAAAACTTCATCCGCGTCTACCAAAAGATGCATGTGCATGCTTAAAACGCGTTTTCGCACAAATCCGTGCGCGGGTGCTAAAAAGAGCAGCATCGGCATGCTTAGCACGTCGTTTGGTAGAAATCCACGTGCGCGTTCTGCCAAAAGCACCATTTGCATGCACATCTTGTGGTTTTGCAGAAAACTTCATCCGCGTCTACCAAAAGATGCATGTGCATGCTTAAAACGCGTTTTCGCACAAATGCATGCGCGGGTGCTAAAAAGAGTAGCATCGGCATGCTTAGCACGTCGTTTGGTAGAAATCCACGTGCGCGTTCTGCAAAAAGCACCATTTGCATGCACATCTTGTGGTTTTGCAGAAAACTTCATCCGCGTCTACCAAAAGATGCATGTGCATGCTTAAAACGCGTTTTCGCACAAATCCGTGCGCGGGAGCTAAAAAGAGCAGCATCGGCATGCTTAGCACGTCGTTTGGTAGAAATCCACGTGCGCGTTCTGCCAAAAGCACCATTTGCATGCACATCTTGTGGTTTTGCAGAAAACATCATCCGCGTCTACCAAAAGATGCATGTGCATGCTTAAAACGCGTTTTCGCACAAATGCGTGCGCGGGTGCTAAAAAGAGCAGCATCGGCATGCTTAGCACGTCGTTTGGTAGAAATCCACGTGCGCGTTCTGCCAAAAGCACCATTTGCATGCACATCTTGTGGTTTTGCAGAAAACTTCATCCGCGTCTACCAAAAGGTGCATGTCCATGCTTAAAACGCGTTTTCGCACAAATCCGTGCGCGGGTGCTAAAACGAGCAGCATCGGCATGCTTAGCACGCCGTTTGGTAGAAATCCACGTGCGCGTTTTGCCAAAAGCACCATTTGCATGCACATCTTCTGGTTTTGAGAAAACTTCATCCGCGTCTACCAAAAGATGCATGTGCATGCTTAAAACGCGTTTTCGCACAAATCCGTGCGCGGGTGCTAAAAAGAGCAGCATCGGCATGCTTAGCACGTCGTTTGGTAGAAATCCACGTGCGCGTTCTGCAAAAAACACCATTTGCATGCACATCTTGTGGTTTTGCAGAAAACTTCATCCGCGTCTACCAAAAGATGCATGTGCATGCTTAAAACGCGTTTTCGCACAAATGCGTGCGCGGGTGCTAAAAAGAGCAGCATCGGCATGCTTAGCACGTCGTTTGGTAGAAATCCACGTGCGCGTTCTGCAAAAAGCACCATTTGCATGCACATCTTGTGGTTTTGCAGAAAACTTCATCCGCGTCTACCAAAAGATGCATGTGCATGCTTAAAACGCGTTTTCGCACAAATGCATGCGCGGGTGCTAAAAAGAGTAGCATCGGCATGCTTAGCACGTCGTTTGGTAGAAATCCACGTGCGCGTTCTGCAAAAAGCACCATTTGCATGCACATCTTGTGGTTTTGCAGAAAAGTTCATCCGCGTCTACCAAAAGATGCATGTGCATGCTTAAAACGCGTTTTCGCACAAATGCGTGCGCGGGTGCTAAAAAGAGCAGCATCGGCATGCTTAGCACGTCGTTTGGTAGAAGTCCACGTGCGCGTTCTGCCAAAAGCACCATTTGCATGCACATCTTGTGGTTTTGCAGAAAACTTCATCCGCGTCTACCAAAAGATGCATGTGCATGCTTAAAACGCGTTTTCGCACAAATCCGTGCGCGGGAGCTAAAAAAGCAGCATCGGCATGCTTAGCACGTCGTTTGGTAGAAATCCACGTGCGCGTTCTGCCAAAAGCACCATTTGCATGCACATCTTGTGGTTTTGCAGAAAACATCATCCGCGTCTACCAAAAGATGCATGTGCATGCTTAAAACGCGTTTTCGCACAAATGCGTGCGCGGGTGCTAAAAAGAGCAGCATCGGCATGCTTAGCACGTCGTTTGGTAGAAATCCACGTGCGCGTTCTGCCAAAAGCACCATTTGCATGCACATCTTGTGGTTTTGCAGAAAACTTCATCCGCGTCTACCAAAAGATGCATGTCCATGCTTAAAACGCGTTTTCGCACAAATCCGTGCGCGGGTGCTAAAACGAGCAGCATCGGCATGCTTAGCACGCCGTTTGGTAGAAATCCACGTGCGCGTTTTGCCAAAAGCACCATTTGCATGCACATCTTCTGGTTTTGAGAAAACTTCATCCGCGTCTACCAAAAGATGCATGTGCATGCTTAAAACGCGTTTTCGCACAAATCCGTGCGCGGGTGCTAAAAAGAGCAGCATCGGCATGCTTAGCACGTCGTTTGGTAGAAATCCACGTGCGCGTTCTGCCAAAAGCACCATTTGCATGCACATCTTGTGGTTTTGCAGAAAACTTCATCCGCGTCTACCAAGAGATGCATGTGCATCCTTAAAACGCGTTTTCGCACAAATCCGTGCGCGGGTGCTAAAAAGAGCAGCATCGGCATGCTTAGCACGTCGTCTGGCAGAAATCCACGTGCGCGTTCTGCAAAAAGCACCATTTGCATGCACATCTTGTGGTTTTGCAGAAAACTTCATCCGCGTCTACCAAAAGATGCATGTGCATGCTTAAAACGCGTTTTCGCATAAATGCGTGCGCGGGTGCTAAAAAGAGCAGCATCGGCATGCTTAGCACGTCGTTTGGTAGAAATCCACGTGCGCGTTCTGCCAAAAGCACCATTTCCATGCACATCTTGTGGTTTTGCAGAAAACTTCATCCGCGTCTACCAAAAGATGCATGTGCATGCTTAAAACGCGTTTTCACAAAAATCCGTGCGCGGGTGCTAAAAAGAGCAGCATCAGCATGCTTAGCACGTCGTTTGGTAGAAATCCACGTGCGCGTTCTGCAAAAAACACCATTTGCATGCACATCTTGTGGTTTTCCAGAAAACTTCATCCGCGTCTACCAAAAGATGCATGTGCATGCTTAAAACGCGTTTTCGCACAAATGCGTGCGCGGGTGCTAAAAAGAGCAGCATCGGCATGCTTAGCACGTCGTTTGGTAGAAATCCACGTGCGCGTTCTGCCAAAAGCACCATTTGCATGCACATCTTGTGGTTTTGCAGAAAACTTCATCCGCGTCTACCAAAAGATGCATGTGCATGCTTAAAACGCGTTTTCGCACAAATCCGTGCGCGGGTGCTAAAAAGAGCAGCATCGGCATGCTTAGCACGTCGTTTGGTAGAAATCCACGTGCGCGTTCTGCAAAAAGCACCATTTGCATGCACATCTTGTGGTTTTTCAGAAAACTTCATCCGCGTCTACCAAAAGATGCATGTGCATGCTTAAAACGCGTTTTCGCACAAATGCGTGCGCGGGTGCTAAAAAGAGCAGCATCGGCATGCTTAGCACGTCGTTTGGTAGAAATCCACGTGCGCGTTCTGCAAAAAGCACCATTTGCATGCACATCTTGTGGTTTTGCAGAAAACTTCATCCGCGTCTACCAAAAGATGCATGTGCATGCTTAAGAGGAAGCTTTAGCTTGGGTTCTCCTATCTAAATACATGTAAAAGGAGAATTCGTTTTTCTCGGCAACCACTGCACTAAATTTGACGGGGTTTGCGGCATTTAAAAGAGAAGCTTAAAATATAGTGACTGTTGGTTTCGAATTTTCGATTTAGGTCGTCAAATTTTTGTAAAAATTTGGCAGAAATCGCAAATTTTCAGAAAACAAAACTATCAAGTTTACAACTCCGTAACTCAGCAAGAAAAAATCATATCGCCATTCTGTAAATTGTACCTGATAGCACATCTAAAGCGGACAAAATTGATATGTTACATATGAACCTCAAAAAATGGAGTAATGTGTAATTACAACTTTTGCAGAACCTTCGTAAACAACGTAACAAGATCACGTAAGATGTAAACTGACATATCAAATTTGTCCGCTTTGAATGGTCTAATGGATGCCGTTTACAGAATCGCGATATCTGTTCTTGATGCAGAGCTATTAGCTTGTAAACTTCACGCTTCTATTTTTTTCATACGTCTGAATTTTTGAAAATCCTTTTAACAAAATTGAAGCCCTAAATCAAAATTCCGCTTCCAACAGTCACTAGAATTTAACTTTCTCTCTCAAATGCAACAAATTTCATTAAAATCGGTCCAGAGGTTATCTCAGAAAAACGCTTTTGCGTTTTTACATGTATTTGAATAGGCCGCGTTGGAGTTGAGCCCGAGCTAAAGCTTCCTCTTAAAACGCGTTTTCGCACAAATGCGTGCGCGGGTGCTAAAAAGAGCAGCATCGGCATCTTAGCACGTCGTTTGGTAGAAATCCACGTGCGCGTTCTGCCAAAAGCACCATTTGCATGCACATCTTGTGGTTTTGCAGAAAACTTCATCCGCGTCTACCAAAAGATGCATGTGCATGCTTAAAACGCGTTTTCGCACAAATCCGTGCGCGGGTGCTAAAAACAGCAGCATCGGCATGCTTAGCACGTCGTTTGGTAGAAATCCACGTGCGCGTTCTGCAAAAAGCACCATTTGCATGCACATCTTGTGGTTTTGCAGAAAACTTCATCCGCGTCTACCAAAAGATGCATGTGCATGCTTAAAACGCGTTTTCGCACAAATGCGTGCGCGGGTGCTAAAAAGAGCAGCATCGGCATGCTTAGCACGTCGTTTGGTAGAAATCCACGTGCGCGTTCTGCCAAAAGCACCATTTGCATGCACATCTTGTGGTTTTGCAGAAAACTTCATCCGCGTCTACCAAAAGATGCATGTGCATGCTTAAAACGCGTTTTCACACAAATGCGTGCGCGGGTGCTAAAAGGAGCAGCATCGGCATGCTTAGCGCGTCGTTTGGTAGAAATCCACGTGCGCGTTCTGCCAAAAGCACCATTTGCATGCACATCTTGTGGTTTTGCAGAAAACTTCATCCGCGTCTACCAAAAGATGCATGTGTATGCTTAAAACGCGTTTTCGCACAAATCCGTGCGCAAGTGCTAAAAAGAGCAGCATCGGCATGCTTAGCACGTCGTTTGGTAGAAATCCACGTGGGCGTTCTGCCAAAAGCACCATTTGCATGCACATCTTGTGGTTTTGCAGAAAACTTCATCCGCGTCAACCAAAAGATGCATGTGCATGCTTAAAACGCGTTTTCGCACAAATCCGTGCGTGGGTGCTAAAAAGAGCAGCATCGGCATGCTTAGCACGTCGTTTGGTAGAAATCCACGTGCGCGTTCTGCAAAAAGCACCATTTGCATGCACATCTTGTGGTTTTGCAGAAAACTTCATCCGCGTCTACCAAAAGATGCATGTGCATGCTTAAGAGGAAGCTTTAGCTTGGGTGCTCCTATCTAAATACATGTAAAAGGAGAATTCGTTTTTCTCGGCAACCACTGCACTAAATTTGACGGGGTTTGCTGCATTTAAAAGAAAAGCTTAAAATATAGTGACTGTTGGTTTCGAATTTTCGATTTAGGTTGTCAAATTTTTGTAAAAATTTGGCAAAAATCGCAAATTTTCAGAAAACGAAACTATCAAGTTTACAACTCCGTAACTCAGCAAGAAAAAATCATATCTCCATTCTGTAAATTGTACCTGATAGCACATCTAAAGCGGACAAAATTGATATGTTACATATGAACCTCAAAAAATGGAGTAATGTGTAATTACAACTTTTGCAGAACCTTCGTAAACAACGTAACAAGATCACGTAAGATGCAAACTGACATATCAAATTTGTCCGCTTTGAATGGTCTAATGGATGCCGTTTACAGAATCGCGATATCTGTTCTTGATGCAGAGCTATTAGCTTGTAAACTTCGTGCTTCTATTTTTTTCATACGTCTGAATTTTTGAAAATCCTTTTAACAAAATTCGAGCCCTAAATCAAAATTCCGCTTCCAACAGTCACTAGAATTTAACTTTCTCTCTCAAATGCAACAAATTTCATTAAAATCGGTCCAGAGGTTATCTCAGAAAAACGCTTTTGCGTTTTTACATGTATTTGAATAGGCCGCGTTGGAGTTGAGCCCGAGCTAAAGCTTCCTCTTAAAACGCGTTTTCGCACAAATGCGTGCGCGGGTGCTAAAAAGAGGAGCATCGGCATGCTTAGCACGTCGTTTGGTAGAAATCCACGTGCGCGTTCTGCCAAAAGCACCATTTGCATGCACATCTTGTGGTTTTGCAGAAAACTTCATCCGCGTCTACCAAAAGATGCATGTGCATGCTTAAAACGCGTTTTCGCACAAATCCGTGCGCGGGTGCTAAAAACAGCAGCATCGGCATGCTTAGCACGTCGTTTGGTAGAAATCCACGTGCGCGTTCTGCAAAAAGCACCATTTGCATGCACATGTTGTGGTTTTGCAGAAAACTTCATCCGCGTCTACCAAAAGATGCATGTGCATGCTTAAAACGCGTTTTCGCACAAATGCGTGCGCGGGTGCTAAAAAGAGCAGCATCGGCATGCTTAGCACGTCGTTTGGTAGAAATCCACGTGCGCGTTCTGCAAAAAGCACCATTTGCATGCACATCTTGTGGTTTTGCAGAAAACTTCATCCGCGTCTAGCAAAAGATGCATGTGCATGCTTAAAACGCGTTTTCGCACAAATGCGTGCGCGGGTGCTAAAAAGAGCAGCATCGGCATGCTTAGCACGTCGTTTGGTAGAAATCCACGTGCGCGTTCTGCCAAAAGCACCATTTGCATGCACATCTTGTGGTTTTGCAGAAAACTTCATCCGCGTCTACCAAGAAGATGCATGTGCATGCTTAAAACGCGTTTTCGCACAAATGCGTGCGCGGGTGCTAAAAAGAGCAGCATCGGCATGCTTAGCACCTCGTTTGGTAGAAATCCACGTGCGCGTTCTGCCAAAAGCACCATTTGCATGCACATCTTGTGGTTTTGCAGAAAACTTCATCCGCGTCTACCAAAAGATGCATGTGCATGCTTAAAACGCGTTTTCGCACAAATCCGTGCGCGGGTGCTAAAAAGAGCAGCATCGGCATGCTTAGCACGTCGTTTGGTAGAAATCCACGTGCGCGTTCTGCCAAAAGCACCATTTGCATGCACATCTTGTGGTTTTGCAGAAAACTTCATCCGCGCCTACCAAAAGATGCATGTGCATGCTAAAAACGCGTTTTCGCACAAATCCGTGCGCGGGTGCTAAAAAGAGCAGCATCGGCATGCTTAGCACGTCGTTTGGTAGAAATCCACGTGCGCGTTCTGCCAAAAGCACCATTTCCATGCACATCTTGTGGTTTTGCAGAAAACTTCATCCGCGTCTACCAAAAGATGCATGTGCATGCTTAAAACGCGTTTTCGCACAAATCCGTGCGCGGGTGCTAAAAAGAGCAGCATCGGCATGCTTAGCACGTCGTTTGGTAGAAATCCACGTGCGCGTTCTGCCAAAAGCACCATTTGCATGCACATCTTGTGGTTTTGCAGAAAACTTCATCCGCGTCTACCAAAAGATGCATGTGCATGCTTAAAACGCGTTTTCGCACAAATGCGTGCGCGGGTGCTAAAAAGAGCAGCATCGGCATGCTTAGCACGTCGTTTGGTAGAAATCCACGTGCGCGTTCTGCCAAAAGCACCATTTGCATGCACATCTTGTGGTTTTGCAGAAAACTTCATCCGCGTCTACCAAAAGATGCATGTGCATGCTTAAAACGCGTTTTCGCACAAATCCGTGCGCGGGTGCTAAAAACAGCAGCATCGGCATGCTTAGCACGTCGTTTGGTAGAAATCCACGTGCGCGTTCTGCAAAAAGCACCATTTGCATGCACATCTTGTGGTTTTGCAGAAAACTTCATCCGCGTCTACCAAAAGATGCATGTGCATGCTTAAAACGCGTTTTCGCACAAATGCGTGCGCGGGTGCTAAAAAGAGAAGCATCGGCATGCTTAGCACGTCGTTTGGTAGAAATCCACGTGCGCGTTCTGCCAAAAGCACCATTTGCATGCACATCTTGTGGTTTTGCAGAAAACTTCATCCGCGTCTACCAAAAGATGCATGTGCATGTTTAAAACGCGTTTTCGCACAAATCCGTGCGCGGGTGCTAAAAAGAGCAGCATCGGCATGCTTAGCACGTCGTTTGGTAGAAATCCACGTGCGCGTTCTGCCAAAAGCACCATTTGCATGCACATCTTGTGGTTTTGCAGAAAACTTCATCCGCGTCTACCAAAAGATGCATGTGCATGCTTAAAACGCGTTTTCGCAAAAATCCGTGCGCGGGTGCTAAAAAGAGCAGCATCGGCATGCTTAGCACGTCGTTTGGTAGAAATCCACGTGCGCGTTCTGCCAAAAGCACCATTTGCATGCACATCTTGTGGTTTTGCAGAAAACTTCATCCGCGTCTACCAAAAGATGCATGTGCATGCTTAAAACGCGTTTTCGCACAAATCCGTGCGCGGGTGCTAAAAAGAGCAGCATCGGCATGCTTAGCACGTCGTTTGGTAGAAATCCACGTGCGCGTTCTGCAAAAAGCACCATTTGCATGCACATCTTGTGGTTTTGCAGAAAACTTCATCCGCGTCTACCAAAAGATGCATGTGCATGCTTAAGAGGAAGCTTTAGCTTGGGTGCTCCTATCTAAATACATGTAAAAGGAGAATTCGTTTTTCGCGGCAACCACTGCACTAAATTTGACGGGGTTTGCTGCATTTAAAAGAAAAGCTTAAAATATAGTGACTGTTGGTTTCGAATTTTCGATTTAGGTCGTCAAATTTTTGTAAAAATTTGGCAAAAAATCGCAAATTTTCAGAAAACGAAACTATCAAGTTTACAACTCCGTAACTCAGCAAGAAAAAATCATATCGCCATTCTGTAAATTGTACCTGATAGCACATCTAAAGCGGACAAAATTGATATGTTACATATGAACCTCAAAAATTGGAGTAATGTGTAATTACAACTTTTGCAGAACCTTCGTAAACAACGTAACAAAATCACGTAAGATGTAAACTGACATATCAAATTTGTCCGCTTTGAATGGTCTAATGGATGCCGTTTACAGAATCGCGATATCTGTTCTTGATGCAGAGCTATTAGCTTGTAAACTTCATGCTTCTATTTTTTTCATACGTCTGAATTTTTGAAAATCCTTTTAATAAAATTCGAGCCCTAAATCAATATTCCGCTTCCAACAGTCACTAGAATTTAACTTTCTCTCTCAAATGCAACAAATTTCATTAAAATCGGTCCAGAGGTTATCTCAGAAAAACGCTTTTGCGTTTTTACATGTATTTGAATAGGCCGCGTTGGAGTTGAGCCCGAGCTAAAGCTTCCCCTTAAAACGCGTTTTCGCACAAATGCGTGCGCGGGTGCTAAAAAGAGCAGCATCGGCATGCTTAGCACGTCGTTTGGTAGAAATCCAAGTGCGCGTTCTGCCAAAAGCACCATTTGCATGCACATCTTGTGGTTTTGCAGAAAACTTCATCCGCGTCTACCAAAAGATGCATGTGCATGCTTAAAACGCGTTTTCGCACAAATCCGTGCGCGGGTGCTAAAAACAGCAGCATCGGCATGCTTAGCACGTCGTTTGGTAGAAATCCACGTGCGCGTTCTGCAAAAAGCACCATTTGCATCCACATCTTGTGGTTTTGCGGAAAACTTCATCCGCGTCTACCAAAAGATGCATGTGCATGCTTAAAACGCGTTTTCGCACAAATGCGTGCGCGGGTGCTAAAAAGAGCAGCATCGGCATGCTTAGCACGTCGTTTGGTAGAAATCCACGTGCGCGTTCTGCAAAAAGCACCATTTGCATGCACATCTTGTGGTTTTGCAGAAAACTTCATCCGCGTCTACCAAAAGATGCATGTGCATGCTTAAAACGCGTTTTCGTACAAATGCGTGCGCGGGTGCTAAAAAGAGCAGCATCGGCATGCTTAGCACGTCGTTTGGCAGAAATCCACGTGCGCGTTCTGCCAAAAGCACCATTTGCATGCACATCTTGTGGTTTTGCAGAAAACTTCATCCGCGTCTACCAAAAGATGCATGTGCATGCTTAAAACGCGTTTTCGCACAAATGCGTGCGCGGGTGCTAAAAAGAGCAGCATCGGCATGCTTAGCACGTCGTTTGGTAGAAATCCACGTGCGCGTTCTGCCAAAAGCACCATTTGCATGCACATCTTGTGGTTTTGCAGAAAACTTCATCCGCGTCTACCAAAAGCTGCATGTGCATGCTTAAAACGCGTTTTCGCACAAATCCGTGCGCGGGTGCTAAAAAGAGCAGCATCGGCATGCTTAGCACGTCGTTTGGTAGAAATCCAAGTGCGCGTTCTGCCAAAAGCACCATTTGCATGCACATCTTGTGGTTTTGCAGAAAACTTCATCCGCGTCTACCAAAAGATGCATGTGCATGCTTAAAACGCGTTTTCGCACAAATCCGTGCGCGGGTGCTAAAAAGAGCAGCATCGGCATGCTTAGCACGTCGTTTGGTAGAAATCCACGTGCGCGTTCTGCCAAAAGCACCATTTGCATGCACATCTTGTGGTTTTGCAGAAAACTTCATCCGCGTCTACCAAAAGATGCATGTGCATGCTTAAAACGCGTTTTCACACAAATCCGTGCGCGGGTGCTAAAAAGAGCAGCATCGGCATGCTTAGCACGTCGTTTGGTAGAAATCCACGTGCGCGTTCTGCCAAAAGCACCATTTGCATGCACATCTTGTGGTTTTGCGGAAAACTTCATCCGCGTCTAGCAAAAGATGCATGTGCATGCTTAAAACGCGTTTTCGCACAAATGCGTGCGCGGGTGCTAAAAAGAGCAGCATCGGCATGCTTAGCACGTCGTTTGGTAGAAATCCACGTGCGCGTTCTGCCAAAAGCACCATTTGCATGCACATCTTGTGGTTTTGCAGAAAACTTCATCCGCGTCTACCAAAAGATGCATGTGCATGCTTAAAACGCGTTTTCGCACAAATCCGTGCGCGGGTGCTAAAAAGAGCAGCATCGGCATGCTTAGCACGTCGTTTGGTAGAAATCCACGTGCGCGTTCTGCAAAAAGCAGCATTTGCATGCACATCTTGTGGTTTTGCAGAAAACTTCATCCGCGTCTACCAAAATATGCATGTGCATGCTTAAAACGCGTTTTCGCACAAATGCGGGTGCTAAAAAGAGCAGCATCGGCATGCTTAGCACGTCGTTTGGTAGAAATCCACGTGCGCGTTCTGCCAAAAGCACCATTTGCATGCACATCTTGTGGTTTTGCGGAAAACTTCATCCGCGTCTACCAAAAGATGCATGTGCATTCTTAAAACGCGTTTTCGCACAAATGCGGGCGCGGGTGCTTAAAAGAGCAGCATCGGCATGCTTAGCACGTCGTTTGGTAGAAATCCACGTGTGCGTTGTGCCAAAAGCACCATTTGCTTGCACATCTTGTGGTTTTGCAGAAAACTTCATCCGCGTCTACCAAAAGATGCATGTGCATGCTAAAAACGCGTTTTCGCACAAATCCGTGCGCGGGTGCTAAAAAGAGCAGCATCGGCATGCTTAGCACGTCGTTTGGTAGAAATCCACGTGCGCGTTCTGCCAAAAGCACCATTTGCATGCACATCTTGTGGTTTTGCAGAAAACTTCATCCGCGTCTACCAAAAGATGCATGTGCATGCTTAAAACGCGTTTTCGCACAAATCCGTGCGCGGGTGCTAAAAAGAGCAGCATCGGCATGCTTAGCACGTCGTTTGGTAGAAATCCACGTGCGCGTTCTGCAAAAAGCAGCATTTGCATGCACATCTTGTGGTTTTGCAGAAAACTTCATCCGCGTCTACCAAAATATGCTTGTGCATGCTTAAAACGCGTTTTCGCACAAATGCGGGTGCTAAAAAGAGCAGCATCGGCATGCTTAGCACGTCGTTTGGTAGAAATCCACGTGCCCGTTCTGCCAAAAGCACCATTTGCATGCACATATTGTGGTTTTGCAGAAAACTTCATCCGCGTCTACCAAAAGATGCATGTGCATGCTTAAAACGCGTTTTCGCACAAATCCGTGCGCGGGTGCTAAAAAGAGCAGCATCGGCATGCTTAGCACGTCGTTTGGTAGAAATCCACGTGCGCGTTCTGCCAAAAGCACCATTTGCATGCACATCTTGTGGTTTTGCGGAAAACTTCATCCGCGTCTACCAAAAGATGCATGTGCATGCTTAAAACGCGTTTTCGCACAAATGCGTGCGCGGGTGCTAAAAAGAGCAGCATCGGCATGCTTAGCACGTCGTTTGGTAGAAATCCACGTGCGCGTTCTGCAAAAAGCAGCATTTGCATGCACATCTTGTGGTTTTGCAGAAAACTTCATCCGCGTCTACCAAAATATGCATGTGCATGCTTAAAACGCGTTTTCGCACAAATGCGGGTGCTAAAAAGAGCAGCATCGGCATGCTTAGCACGTCGTTTGGTAGAAATCCACGTGCGCGTTCTGCCAAAAGCACCATTTGCATGCACATCTTGTGGTTTTGCAGAAAACTTCATCCGCGTCTACCAAAAGATGCATGTGCATGCTAAAAACGCGTTTTCGCACAAATGCGTGCGCGGGTGCTAAAAAGAGCAGCATCGGCATGCTTAGCACGTCGTTTGGTACAAATCCACGTGCGCGTTCTGCCAAAAGCACCATTTGCATGCACATATTGTGGTTTTGCAGAAAACTTCATCCGCGCCTACCAAAAGATGCATGTGCATGCTTAAAACGCGTTTTCGCACAAATCCGTGCGCGGGTGCTAAAAAGAGCAGCATCGGCATGCTTAGCACGTCGTTTGGTAGAAATCCACGTGCGCGTTCTGCCAAAAGCACCATTTGCATGCACATCTTGTGGTTTTGCAGAAAACTTCATCCGCGTCTACCAAAAGATGCATGTGCATGCTAAAAACGCGTTTTCGCACAAATCCGTGCGCGGGTGCTAAAAAGAGCAGCATCGGCATGCTTAGCACGTCGTTTGGTAGAAATCCACGTGCGCGTTCTGCCAAAAGCACCATTTGCATGCACATCTTGTGGTTTTGCAGAAAACTTCATCCGCGTCTACCAAAAGATGCATGTGCATGCTAAAAACGCGTTTTCGCACAAATCCGTGCGCGGGTGCTAAAAAGAGCAGCATCGGCATGCTTAGCACGTCGTTTGGTAGAAATCCACGTGCGCGTTCTGCCAAAAGCACCATTTGCATGCACGTCTTGTGGTTTTGCAGAAAACTTCATCCGCGTCTACCAAAAGATGCATGTGCATGCTTAAAACGCGTTTTCGCACAAATCCGTGCGCGGGTGCTAAAAAGAGCAGCATCGGCATGCTTAGCACGTCGTTTGGTAGAAATCCACGTGCGCGTTCTGCAAAAAGCAGCATTTGCATGCACATCTTGTGGTTTTGCAGAAAACTTCATCCGCGTCTACCAAAATATGCATGTGCATGCTTAAAACGCGTTTTCGCACAAATGCGGGTGCTGAAAAGAGCAGCATCGGCATGCTTAGCACGTCGTTTGGTAGAAATCCACGTGCGCGTTCTGCAAAAAGCAGCATTTGCATGCACATCTTGTGGTTTTGCAGAAAACTTCATCCGCGTCTACCAAAATATGCATGTGCATGCTTAAAACGCGTTTTCGCACAAATGCGGGTGCTAAAAAGAGCAGCATCGGCATGCTTAGCACGTCGTTTGGTAGAAATCCACGTGCGCGTTCTGCCAAAAGCACCATTTGCATGCACATATTGTGGTTTTGCAGAAAACTTCATCCGCGTCTACCAAAAGATGCATGTGCATGCTTGAAACGCGTTTTCGCACAAATCCGTGCGCGGGTGCTAAAAAGAGCAGCATCGGCATGCTTAGCACGTCGTTTGGTAGAAATCCACGTGCGCGTTCTGCCAAAAGCACCATTTGCATGCACATCTTGTGGTTTTGCGGAAAACTTTATCCGCGTCTACCAAAAGATGCATGTGCATGCTTAAAACGCGTTTTCGCACAAATGCGTGCGCGGGTGCTAAAAAGAGCAGCATCGGCATGCTTAGCACGTCGTTTGGTAGAAATCCACGTGCGCGTTCTGCCAAAAGCACCATTTGCATGCACATCTTGTGGTTTGCAGAAAACTTCATCCGCGTCTACCAAAATATGCATTTCCATGCTTAAAACGCGTTTTCGCACAAATCCATGCGCGGGTGCTAAAAAGAGCAGCATCGGCATGCTTAGCACGTCGTTTGGTAGAAATCCACGTGCGCGTTCTGCCAAAAGCAACATTTGCATGCACATCTTGTGGTTTTGCAGAAAACTTCATCCGCGTCTACCAAAAGATGCATGTGCATGCTAAAAACGCGTTTTCGCACAAATCCGTGCGCGGGTGCTAAAAAGAGCAGCATCGGCATGCTTAGCACGTCGTTTGGTAGAAATCCACGTGCGCGTTCTGCCAAAAGCACCATTTGCATGCACATCTTGTGGTTTTGCAGAAAACTTCATCCGCGTCTACCAAAAGATGCACGTGCATGCTTAAAACGCGTTTTCGCACAAATCCGTGCGCGGGTGCTAAAAAGAGCAGCATCGGCATGCTTAGCACGTCGTTTGGTAGAAATCCACGTGCGCGTTCTGCAAAAAGCAGCATTTGCATGCACATCTTGTGGTTTTGCAGAAAACTTCATCCGCGTCTACCAAAATATGCATGTGCATGCTTAAAACGCGTTTTCGCACAAATGCGGGTGCTAAAAAGAGCAGCATCGGCATGCTTAGCACGTCGTTTGGTAGAAATCCACGTGCGCGTTCTGCCAAAAGCACCACTTGCATGCACATATTGTGGTTTTGCAGAAAACTTCATCCGCGTCTACCAAAAGATGCATGTGCATGCTTAAAACGCGTTTTCGCACAAATCCGTGCGCGGGTGCTAAAAAGAGCAGCATCGGCATGCTTAGCACGTCGTTTGGTAGAAATCCACGTGCGCGTTCTGCCAAAAGCACCATTTGCATGCACATCTTGTGGTTTTGCGGAAAACTTCATCCGCGTCTAGCAAAAGATGCATGTGCATGCTTAAGACGCGTTTTCGCACAAATGCGTGCGCGGGTGCTAAAAAGAGCAGCATCGGCATGCTTAGCACGTCGTTTGGTAGAAATCCACGTGCGCGTTCTGCCAAAAGCACCATTTGCATGCACATCTTGTGGTTTTGCAGAAAACTTCATCCGCGTCTACCAAAAAGATGCATGTGCATGCTTAAAACGCGTTTTCGCACAAATCCGTGCGCGGGTGCTAAAAAGAGCAGCATCGGCATGCTTAGCACGTCGTTTGGTAGAAATCCACGTGCGCGTTCTGCCAAAAGACCATTTGCATGCACATCTTGTGGTTTTGCAGAAAACTTCATCCGCGTCTACCAAAAGATGCATGTGCATGCTAAAAACGCGTTTTCGCACAAATCCGTGCGCGGGTGCTAAAAAGAGCAGCATCGGCATGCTTAGCACGTCGTTTGGTAGAAATCCACGTGCGCGTTCTGCCAAAAGCACCATTTGCATGCACATCTTGTGGTTTTGCAGAAAACTTCATCCGCGTCTACCAAAAGATGCATGTGCATGCTTAAAACGCGTTTTCGCACAAATCCGTGCGCGGGTGCTAAAAAGAGCAGCATCGGCATGCTTAGCACGTCGTTTATTAGAAATCCACGTGCGCGTTCTGCAAAAAGCAGCATTTGCATGCACATCTTGTGGTTTTGCAGAAAACTTCATCCGCGTCTACCAAAATATGCATGTGCATGCTTAAAACGCGTTTTCGCACAAATGCGGGTGCTAAAAAGAGCAGCATCGGCATGCTTAGCACGTCGTTTGGTAGAAATCCACGTGCGCGTTCTGCCAAAAGCACCATTTGCATGCACATCTTGTGGTTTTGCGGAAAACTTCATCCGCGTCTACCAAAAGATGCATGTGCATGCTTAAAACGCGTTTTCGCACAAATGCGGGCGCGGGTGCTAAAAAGAGCAGCATCGGCATGCTTAGCACGTCGTTTGGTAGAAATCCACGTGCGCGTTCTGCCAAAAGCACCATTTGCTTGCACATCTTGTGGTTTTGCAGAAAACTTCATCCGCGTCTACCAAAAGATGCATGTGCATGCTAAAAAACGCGTTTTCGCACAAATCCGTGCGCGGGTGCTAAAAAGAGCAGCATCGGCATGCTTAGCACGTCGTTTGGTAGAAATCCACGAGCGCGTTCTGCCAAAAGCACCATTTGCATGCACATCTTGTGGTTTTGCGGAAAACTTCATCCGCGTCTACCAAAAGATGCATGTGCATGCTTAAAACGCGTTTTCGCACAAATGCGGGCGCGGGTGCTAAAAAGAGCAGCATCGGCATGCTTAGCACGTCGTTTGGTAGAAATCCACGTGCCCGTTCTGCCAAAAGCACCATTTGCATGCACATATTGTGGTTTTGCAGAAAACTTCATCCGCGTCTACCAAAAGATGCATGTGCATGCTTAAAACGCGTTTTCGCACAAATCCGTGCGCGGGTGCTAAAAAGAGCAGCATCGGCACGCTTAGCACGTCGTTTGGTAGAAATCCACGTGCGCGTTCTGCCAAAAGCACCATTTGCATGCACATCTTGTGGTTTTGCGGAAAACTTCATCCGCGTCTACCAAAAGATGCATGTGCATGCTTAAAACGCGTTTTCGCACAAATGCGTTCGCGGGTGCTAAAAAGAGCAGCATCGGCATGCTTAGCACGTCGTTTGGTAGAAATCCACGTGCGCGTTCTGCCAAAAGCACCATTTGCATGCACATCTTGTGGTTTTGCAGAAAACTTCATCCGCGTCTACCAAAATATGCATTTGCATGCTTAAAACGCGTTTTCGCACAAATCCATGCGCGGGTGCTAAAAAGAGCAGCATCGGCATGCTTAGCACGTCGTTTGGTAGAAATCCACGTGCGCGTTCTGCCAAAAGCACCATTTGCATGCACATCTTGTGGTTTTGCAGAAAACTTCATCCGCGTCTACCAAAAGATGCATGTGCATGCTAAAAACGCGTTTTCGCACAAATCCGTGCGCGGGTGCTAAAAAGAGCAGCATCGGCATGCTTAGCACGTCGTTTGGTAGAAATTCGCGTGCGCGTTCTGCCAAAAGCACCATTTGCATGCACATCTTGTGGTTTTGCAGAAAACTTCATCCGCGTCTACCAAAAGATGCATGTGAATGCTTAAAACGCGTTTTCGCACAAATCCGTGCGCGGGTGCTAAAAAGAGCAGCATCGGCATGCTTAGCACGTCGTTTGGTAGAAATCCACGTGCGCGTTCTGCAAAAAGCAGCATTTGCATGCACATCTTGTGGTTTTGCAGAAAACTTCATCCGCGTCTACCAAAATATGCATGTGCATGCTTAAAACGCGTTTTCGCACAAATGCGGGTGCTAAAAAGAGCAGCATCGGCATGCTTAGCACGTCGTTTGGTAGAAATCCACGTGCGCGTTCTGCCAAAAGCACCATTTGCATGCACATCTTGTGGTTTTGCAGAAAACTTCATCCGCGTCTACCAAAAGATGCATGTGCATGCTAAAAACGCGTTTTCGCACAAATGCGTGCGCGCGTGCTAAAAAGAGCAGCATCGGCATGCTTAGCACGTCGTTTGGTACAAATCCACGTGCGCGTTCTGCCAAAAGCACCATTTGCATGCACATATTGTGGTTTTGCAGAAAACTTCATCCGCGTCTACCAAAAGATGCATGTGCATGCTTAAAACGCCTTTTCGCACAAATCCGTGCGCGGGTGCTAAAAAGAGCAGCATCGGCATGCTTAGCACGTCGTTTGGTAGAAATCCACGTGCGCGTTCTGCCAAAAGCACCATTTGCATGCACATCTTGTGGTTTTGCAGAAAACTTCATCCGCGTCTACCAAAAGATACATGTGCATGCTAAAAACGCGTTTTCGCACAAATCCGTGCGCGGGTGCTAACAAGAGCAGCATCGGCATGCTTAGCACGTCGTTTGGTAGAAATCCACGTGCGCGTTCTGCCAAAAGCACCATTTGCATGCACGTCTTGTGGTTTTGTAGAAAACTTCATCCGCGTCTACCAAAAGATGCATGTGCATGCTTAAAACGCGTTTTCGCACAAATCCGTGCGCGGGTGCTAAAAAGAGCAGCATCGGCATGCTTAGCACGTCGTTTGGTAGAAATCCACGTGCGCGTTCTGCAAAAAGCAGCATTTGCATGCACATCTTGTGGTTTTGCAGAAAACTTCGTCCGCGTCTACCAAAATATGCATGTGCATGCTTAAAACGCGTTTTCGCACAAATGCGGGTGCTAAAAAGAGCAGCATCGGCATGCTTAGCACGTCGTTTGGTAGAAATCCACGTGCGCGTTCTGCAAAAAGCAGCATTTGCATGCACATCTTGTGGTTTTGCAGAAAACTTCATCCGCGTCTACCAAAATATGCATGTGCATGCTTAAAACGCGTTTTCGCACAAATGCGGGTGCTAAAAAGAGCAGCATCGGCATGCTTAGCACGTCGTTTGGTAGAAATCCACGTGCGCGTTCTGCCAAAAGCACCATTTGCATGCACATATTGTGGTTTTGCAGAAAACTTCATCCGCGTCTACCAAAAGATGCATGTGCATGCTTAAAACGCGTTTTCGCACAAATCCGTGCGCGGGTGCTAAAAAGAGCAGCATCGGCATGCTTAGCACGTCGTTTGGTAGAAATCCACGTGCGCGTTCTGCCAAAAGCACCATTTGCATGCACATCTTGTGGTTTTGCGGAAAACTTCATCCGCGTCTACCAAAAGATGCATGTGCATGCTTAAAACGCGTTTTCGCACAAATGCGTGCGCGGGTGCTAAAAAGAGCAGCATCGGCATGCTTAGCACGTCGTTTGGTAGAAATCCACGTGCGCGTTCTGCCAAAAGCACCATTTGCATGCACATCTTGTGGTTTTGCAGAAAACTTCATCCGCGTCTACCAAAATATGCATTTGCATGCTTAAAACGCGTTTTCGCACAAATCCATGCGCGGGTGCTAAAAAGAGCAGCATCGGCATGCTTAGCACGTCGTTTGGTAGAAATCCACGTGCGCGTTCTGCCAAAAGCACCATTTGCATGCACATCTTGTGGTTTTGCAGAAAACTTCATCCGCGTCTACCAAAAGATGCATGTGCATGCTAAAAACGCGTTTTCGCACAAATCCGTGCGCGGGTGCTAAAAAGAGCAGCATCGGCATGCTTAGCACGTCGTTTGGTAGAAATCCACGTGCGCGTTCTGCCAAAAGCACCATTTGCATGCACATTTTGTGGTTTTGCAGAAAACTTCATCCGCGTCTACCAAAAGATGCATGTGCATGCTTAAAACGCGTTTTCGCACAAATCCGTGCGCGGGTGCTAAAAAGAGCAGCATCGGCATGCTTAGCACGTCGTTTGGTAGAAATCCACGTGCGCGTTCTGCAAAAAGCAGCATTTGCATGCACATCTTGTGGTTTTGCAGAAAACTTCATCCGCGTCTACCAAAATATGCATGTGCATGCTTAAAACGCGTTTTCGCACAAATGCGGGTGCTAAAAAGAGCAGCATCGGCATGCTTAGCACGTCGTTTGGTAGAAATCCACGTGCGCGTTCTGCCAAAAGCACCATTTGCATGCACATATTGTGGTTTTGCAGAAAACTTCATCCGCGTCTACCAAAAGATGCATGTGCATGCTTAAAACGCGTTTTCGCACAAATCCGTGCGCGGGTGCTAAAAAGAGCAGCATCGGCATGCTTAGCACGTCGTTTGGTAGAAATCCACGTGCGCGTTCTGCCAAAAGCACCATTTGCATGCACATCTTGTGGTTTTGCGGAAAACTTCATCCGCGTCTACCAAAAGATGCATGTGCATGCTTAAAACGCGTTTTCGCACAAATGCGTGCGCGGGTGCTAAAAAGAGCAGCATCGGCATGCTTAGCACGTCGTTTGGTAGAAATCCACGTGCGCGTTCTGCCAAAAGCACCATTTGCATGCACATCTTGTGGTTTTGCAGAAAACTTCATCCGCGTCTACCAAAATATGCATGTGCATGCTTAAAACGCGTTTTCGCACAAATGCGGGTGCTAAAAAGAGCAGCATCGGCATGCTTAGCACGTCGTTTGGTAGAAATCCACGTGCGCGTTCTGCAAAAAGCAGCATTTGCATGCACATCTTGTGGTTTCGCAGAAAACTTCATCCGCGTCTACCAAAATATGCATGTGCATGCTTAAAACGCGTTTTCGCACAAATGCGGGTGCTAAAAAGAGCAGCATCGGCATGCTTAGCACGTCGTTTGGTAGAAATCCACGTGAGCGTTCTGCCAAAAGCACCATTTGCATGCACATATTGTGGTTTTGCAGAAAACTTCATCCGCGTCTACCAAAAGATGCATGTGCATGCTTAAAACGCGTTTTCGCACAAATCCGTGCGCGGGTGCTAAAAAGAGCAGCATCGGCATGCTTAGCACGTCGTTTGGTAGAAATCCACGTGCGCGTTCTGCCAAAAGCACCATTTGCATGCACATCTTGTGGTATTGCGGAAAACTTCATCCGCGTCTACCAAAAGATGCATGTGCATGCTTAAAACGCGTTTTCGCACAAATGCGTGCGCGGGTGCTAAAAAGAGCAGCATCGGCATGCTTAGCACGTCGTTTGGTAGAAATCCACGTGCGCGTTCTGCCAAAAGCACCATTTGCATGCACATCTTGTGGTTTTGCAGAAAACTTCATCCGCGTCTACCAAAAGATGCATGTGCATGCTAAAAACGCGTTTTCGCACAAATCCGTGCGCGGGTGCTAAAAAGAGCAGCACCGGCATGCTTAGCACGTCGTTTGGTAGAAATCCACGTGCGCGTTCTGCCAAAAGCACCATTTGCATGCACATCTTGTGGTTTTGCAGAAAACTTCATCCGCGTGTACCAAAAGATGCATGTGCATGCTTAAAACGCGTTTTTGCACAAATCCGTGCTCGGGTGCTAAAAAGAGCAGCATCGGCATGCTTAGCACGTCGTTTGGTAGAAATCCACGTGCGCGTTCTGCAAAAAGCAGCATTTGCATGCACATCTTGTGGTTTTGCAGAAAACTTCATCCGCGTCTACCAAAATATGCATGTGCATGCTTAAAACGCGTTTTCGCACAAATGCGGGTGCTAAAAAGAGCAGCATCGGCATGCTTAGCACGTCGTTTGGTAGAAATCCACGTGCGCGTTCTGCCAAAAGCACCATTTGCATGCACATATTGTGGTTTTGCAGAAAACTTCATCCGCGTCTACCAAAAGATGCATGTGCATGCTTAAAACGCGTTTTCGCACAAATCCGTGCGCGGGTGCTAAAAAGAGCAGCATCGGCATGCTTAGCACGTCGTTTGGTAGAAATCCACGTGCGCGTTCTGCCAAAAGCACCATTTGCATGCACATCTAGTGGTTTTGCGGAAAACTTCATCCGCGTCTACCAAAAGATGCATGTGCATGCTTAAAATGCGTTTTCGCACAAATGCGTGCGCGGGTGCTAAAAAGAGCAGCATCGGCATGCTTAGCACGTCGTTTGGTAGAAATCCACGTGCGCGTTCTGCCAAAAGCACCATTTGCATGCACATCTTGTGGTTTTGCAGAAAACTTCATCCGCGTCTACCAAAAGATGCATGTGCATGCTTAAAACGCGTTTTCGCACAAATCCGTGCGCGGGTGCTAAAAAGAGCAGCATCGGCATGCTTAGCACGTCGTTTGGTAGAAATCCACGTGCGCGTTCTGCCAAAAGCACCATTTGCATGCACATCTTGTGGTTTTGCAGAAAACTTCATCCGCGTCTACCAAAAGATGCATGTGCATGCTTAAAACGCGTTTTCGCACAAATGCGTGCGCGGGTGCTAAAAAGAGCAGCATCGGCATGCTTAGCACGTCGTTTGGTAGAAATCCACGTGCGCGTTCTGCCAAAAGCACCATTTGCATGCACATCTTGTGGTTTTGCAGAAAACTTCATCCGCGTCTACCTAAAGATGCATGTGCATGCTTAAAACGCGTTTTCGCACAAATCCGTGCGCGGGTACTAAAAAGAGCAGCATCGGCATGCTTAGCACGTCGTTTGGTAGAAATCCACGTGCGCGTTCTGCCAAAAGCACCATTTGCATGCACATCTTGTGGTTTTGCAGAAAACTTCATCCGCGTCTACCAAAAGATGCATGTGCATGCTTAAAACGCGTTTTCGCACAAATCCGTGCGCGGGTGCTAAAAAGAGCAGCATCGGCATGCTTAGCACGTCGTTTGGTAGAAATCCACGTGCGCGTTCTGCAAAAAGCACCATTTGCATGCACATCTTGTGGTTTTGCAGAAAACTTCATCCGCGTCTACCAAAAGAGGCATGTGCATGCTTAAAACGCGTTTTCGCACAAATGCGTGCGCGGGTGCTAAAAAGAGCAGCATCGGCATGCTTAGCACGTCGTTTGGTAGAAATCCACGTGCGCGTTCTGCAAAAAGCACCATTTGCATGCACATCTTGTGGTTTTGCAGAAAACTTCATCCGCGTCTACCAAAAGATGCATGTGCATGCTTAAAACGCGTTTTCGCACAAATGCGTGCGCGGGTGCTAAAAAGAGCAGCATCGGCATGCTTAGCACGTCGTTTGGTAGAAATCCACGTGCGCGTTCTGCCAAAAGCACCATTTGCATGCACATCTTGTGGTTTTGCAGAAAACTTCATCCGCGTCTACCAAAAGATGCATGTGCATGCTTAAAACGCGTTTTCGCTCAAATGCGTGTGCGGGTGCTAAAAGGAGCAGCATCGGCATGCTTAGCACGTCGTTTGGTAGAAATCCACGTGCGCGTTCTGCCAAAAGCACCATTTGCATGCACATCTTGTGGTTTTGCAGAAAACTTCATCCGCGTCTACCAAAAGATGCATGTGCATGCTTAAAACGCGTTTTCGCACAAATACGTGCGCGGGTGCTAAAAAGAGCAGCATCGGCATGCTTAGCACGTCGTTTGGTAGAAATCCACGTGCGCGTTCTGCCAAAAGCACCATTTGCATGCACATCTTGTGGTTTTGCAGAAAACTTCATCCGCGTCTACCAAAAGATGCATGTGCATGCTTAAAACGCGTTTTCGCACAAATCCGTGCGCGGGTGCTAAAAAGAGCAGCATCGGCATGCTTAGCACGTCGTTTGGTAGAAATCCACGTGCGCGTTCTGCCAAAAGCACCATTTGCATGCACATCTTGTGGTTTTGCAGAAAACTTCATCCGCGTCTACCAAAAGATGCATGTGCATGCTTAAAACGCGTTTTCGCACAAATCCGTGCGCGGGTGCTAAAAAGAGCAGCATCGGCATGCTTAGCACGTCGTTTGGTAGACATCCACGTGCGCGTTCTGCCAAAAGCACCATTTGCATGCACATCTTGTGGTTTTGCAGAAAACTTCATCCGCGTCTACCAAAAGATGCATGTGCATGCTTAAAACGCGTTTTCGCACAAATCCGTGCGCGGGTGCTAAAAAGAGCAGCATCGGCATGCTTAGCACGTCGTTTGGTAGAAATCCACGTGCGCGTTCTGCAAAAAGCAGCATTTGCATGCACATCTTGTGGTTTTGCAGAAAACTTCATCCGCGTCTACCAAAATATGCATGTGCATGCTTAAAACGCGTTTTCGCACAAATGCGGGTGCTAAAAAGAGCAGCATCGGCATGCTTAGCACGTCGTTTGGTAGAAATCCACGTGCGCGTTCTGCCAAAAGCACCATTTGCATGCACATCTTGTGGTTTTGCAGAAAACTTCATCCGCGTCTACCAAAAGATGCATGTGCATGCTAAAAACGCGTTTTCGCACAAATCCGTGCGCGGGTGCTAAAAAGAGCAGCATCGGCATGCTTAGCACGTCGTTTGGTAGAAATCCACGTGCGCGTTCTGCCAAAAGCACCATTTGCATGCACATCTTGTGGTTTTGCAGAAAACTTCATCCGCGTCTACCAAAAGATGCATGTGCATGCTTAAAACGCGTTTTCGCACAAATCCGTGCGCGGGTGCTAAAAAGAGCAGCATCGGCATGCTTAGCACGTCGTTTGGTAGAAATCCACGTGCGCGTTCTGCCAAAAGCATCATTTGCATGCACATCTTGTGGTTTTGCAGAAAACTTCATCCGCGTCTACCAAAAGATGCATGTGCATGCTTAAAACGCGTTTTCGCACAAATCCGTGCGCGGGTGCTAAAAAGAGCAGCATCGGCATGCTTAGCACGTCGTTTGGTAGAAATCCACGTGCGCGTTCTGCAAAAAGCACCATTTGCATGCACATCTTGTGGTTTTGCAGAAAACTTCATCCGCGTCTACCAAAAGATGCATGTGCATGCTTAAAACGCGTTTTCGCACAAATGCGCGCGCGGGTGCTAAAAAGAGCAGCATCGGCATGCTTAGCACGTCGTTTGGTAGAAATCCACGTGCGCGTTCTGCAAAAAGCACCATTTGCATGCACATCTTGTGGTTTTGCAGAAAACTTCATCCGCATCTACCAAAAGATGCATGTGCATGCTTAAAACGCGTTTTCGCACAAATGCGTGCGCGGGTGCTAAAAAGAGCAGCATCGGCATGCTTAGCACGTCGTTTGGTAGAAATCCACGTGCGCGTTCTGCCAAAAGCACCATTTGCATGCACATCTTGTGGTTTTGCAGAAAACTTCATCCGCGTCTACCAAAAGATGCATGTGCATGCTTAAAACGCGTTTTCGCACAAATGCGTGCGCGGGTGCTAAAAGGAGCAGCATCGGCATGCTTAGCACGTCGTTTGGTAGAAATCCACGTGCGCGTTCTGCAAAAAGCACCATTTGCATGCACATCTTGTGGTTTTGCAGAAAACTTCATCCGCGTCTACCAAAAGAGGCATGTGCATGCTTAAAACGCGTTTTCGCACAAATGCGTGCGCGGGTGCTAAAAAGAGCAGCATCGGCATACTTAGCACGTCGTTTGGTAGAAATCCACGTGCGCGTTCTGCAAAAAGCACCATTTGCATGCACATCTTGTGGTTTTGCAGAAAACTTCATCCGCGTCTACCAAAAGATGCATGTGCATGCTTAAAACGCGTTTTCGCACAAATGCGTGCGCGGGTGCTAAAAAGAGCAGCATCGGCATGCTTAGCACGTCGTTTGGTAGAAATCCACGTGCGCGTTCTGCCAAAAGCACCATTTGCATGCACATCTTGTGGTTTTGCAGAAAACTTCATCCGCGTCTACCAAAAGATGCATGTGCATGCTTAAAACGCGTTTTCGCTCAAATGCGTGTGCGGGTGCTAAAAGGAGCAGCATCGGCATGCTTAGCACGTCGTTTGGTAGAAATCCACGTGCGCGTTCTGCCAAAAGCACCATTTGCATGCACATCTTGTGGTTTTGCAGAAAACTTCATCCGCGTCTACCAAAAGATGCATGTGCATGCTTAAAACGCGTTTTCGCACAAATACGTGCGCGGGTGCTAAAAAGAGCAGCATCGGCATGCTTAGCACGTCGTTTGGTAGAAATCCACGTGCGCGTTCTGCCAAAAGCACCATTTGCATGCACATCTTGTGGTTTTGCAGAAAACTTCATCCGCGTCTACCAAAAGATGCATGTGCATGCTTAAAACGCGTTTTCGCACAAATCCGTGCGCGGGTGCTAAAAAGAGCAGCATCGGCATGCTTAGCACGTCGTTTGGTAGAAATCCACGTGCGCGTTCTGCCAAAAGCACCATTTGCATGCACATCTTGTGGTTTTGCAGAAAACTTCATCCGCGTCTACCAAAAGATGCATGTGCATGCTTAAAACGCGTTTTCGCACAAATCCGTGCGCGGGTGCTAAAAAGAGCAGCATCGGCATGCTTAGCACGTCGTTTGGTAGACATCCACGTGCGCGTTCTGCCAAAAGCACCATTTGCATGCACATCTTGTGGTTTTGCAGAAAACTTCATCCGCGTCTACCAAAAGATGCATGTGCATGCTTAAAACGCGTTTTCGCACAAATCCGTGCGCGGGTGCTAAAAAGAGCAGCATCGGCATGCTTAGCACGTCGTTTGGTAGAAATCCACGTGCGCGTTCTGCAAAAAGCAGCATTTGCATGCACATCTTGTGGTTTTGCAGAAAACTTCATCCGCGTCTACCAAAATATGCATGTGCATGCTTAAAACGCGTTTTCGCACAAATGCGGGTGCTAAAAAGAGCAGCATCGGCATGCTTAGCACGTCGTTTGGTAGAAATCCACGTGCGCGTTCTGCCAAAAGCACCATTTGCATGCACATCTTGTGGTTTTGCAGAAAACTTCATCCGCGTCTACCAAAAGATGCATGTGCATGCTAAAAACGCGTTTTCGCACAAATCCGTGCGCGGGTGCTAAAAAGAGCAGCATCGGCATGCTTAGCACGTCGATTGGTAGAAATCCACGTGCGCGTTCTGCCAAAAGCACCATTTGCATGCACATCTTGTTGTTTTGCAGAAAACTTCATCCGCGTCTACCAAAAGATGCATGTGCATGCTTAAAACGCGTTTTCGCACAAATCCGTGCGCGGGTGCTAAAAAGAGCAGCATCGGCATGCTTAGCACGTCGTTTGGTAGAAATCCACGTGCGCGTTCTGCCAAAAGCATCATTTGCATGCACATCTTGTGGTTTTGCAGAAAACTTCATCCGCGTCTACGAAAAGATGCATGTGCATGCTTAAAACGCGTTTTCGCACAAATCCGTGCGCGGGTGCTAAAAAGAGCAGCATCGGCATGCTTAGCACGTCGTTTGGTAGAAATCCACGTGCGCGTTCTGCAAAAAGCACCATTTGCATGCACATCTTGTGGTTTTGCAGAAAACTTCATCCGCGTCTACCAAAAGATGCATGTGCATGCTTAAAACGCGTTTTCGCACAAATGCGCGCGCGGGTGCTAAAAAGAGCAGCATCGGCATGCTTAGCACGTCGTTTGGTAGAAATCCACGTGCGCGTTCTGCAAAAAGCACCATTTGCATGCACATCTTGTGGTTTTGCAGAAAACTTCATCCGCATCTACCAAAAGATGCATGTGCATGCTTAAAACGCGTTTTCGCACAAATGCGTGCGCGGGTGCTAAAAAGAGCAGCATCGGCATGCTTAGCACGTCGTTTGGTAGAAATCCACGTGCGCGTTCTGCCAAAAGCACCATTTGCATGCACATCTTGTGGTTTTGCAGAAAACTTCATCCGCGTCTACCAAAAGATGCATGTGCATGCTTAAAACGCGTTTTCGCACAAATGCGTGCGCGGGTGCTAAAAGGAGCAGCATCGGCATGCTTAGCACGTCGTTTGGTAGAAATCTACGTGCGCGTTCTGCCAAAAGCACCATTTGCATGCACATCTTGTGGTTTTGCAGAAAACTTCATCCGCGTCTACCAAAAGATGCATGTGCATGCTTAAAACGCGTTTTCGCACAAATCCGTGCGCGGGTGCTAAAAAGAGCAGCATCGGCATGCTTAGCACGTCGTTTGGTAGAAATCCACGTGCGCGTTCTGCCAAAAGCACCATTTGCATGCACATCTTGTGGTTTTGCAGAAAACTTCATCCGCGTCTACCAAAAGATGCATGTGCATGCTTAAAACGCGTTTTCGCACAAATCCGTGCGCGGGTGCTAAAAAGAGCAGCATCGGCATGCTTAGCACGTCGTTTGGTAGAAATCCACGTGCGCGTTCTGCCAAAAGCACCATTTGCATGCACATCTTGTGGTTTTGCAGAAAACTTCATCCGCGTCTACCAAAAGATGCATGTGCATGCTTAAAACGCGTTTTCGCACAAATCTGTGCGCAGGTGCTAAAAAGAGCAGCATCGGCATGCTTAGCACGTCGTTTGGTAGAAATCCACGTGCGCGTTCTGCAAAAAGCACCATTTGCATGCACATCTTGTGGTTTTGCAGAAAATTTCATCCGCGTCTACCAAAAGATGCATGTGCATGCTTAAGAGGAAGCTTTAGCTTGGGTGCTCCTATCTAAATACATGTAAAAGGAGAATTCGTTTTTCTCGGCAACCACTGCACTAAATTTGACGGGGTTTGCTGCATTTAAAAGAAAAGCTTAAAATATAGTGACTGTTGGCTTCGAATTTTCGATTTAGGTCGTCAAATTTTTGTAAAAATTTGGCAAAAATCGCAAATTTTCAGAAAACGAAACTATCAAGTTTACAACTCCGTAACTCAGCAAGAAAAAATCATATCGCCATTCTGTAAATTGTACCTGATAGCACATCTAAAGCGGACAAAATTGATATGTTACATATGAACCTCAAAAAATGGAGTAATGTGTAATTACAACTTTTGCAGAACCTTCGTAAAAAACGTAACAAGATCACGTAAGATGTAAACTGACATATCAAATTTGTCCGCTTTGAATGGTCTAATGGATGCCGTTTACAGAATCGCGATATCTGTTCTTGATGCAGAGCTATTAGCTTGTAAACTTCGTGCTTCTATTTTTTTCATACGTCTGAATTTTTGAAAATCCTTTTACCAAAATTCGAGCCCTAAATCAATATTCCGCTTCCAACAGTCACTAGAATTTAACTTTCTCTCTCAAATGCAACAAATTTCATTAAAATCGGTCCAGAGGTTATCTCAGAAAAACGCTTTTGCGTTTTTACATGTATTTGAATAGGCCGCGTTGGAGTTGAGCCCGAGCTAAAGCTTCCTCTTAAAACGCGTTTTCGCACAAATGCGTGCGCGGGTGCTAAAAGAGCAGCATCGGCATGCTTAGCACGTCGTTTGGTAGAAATCCACGTGCGCGTTCTGCCAAAAGCACCATTTGCATGCACATCTTGTGGTTTTTCAGAAAACTTCATCCGCGTCTACCAAAAGATGCATGTGCATGCTTAAAACGCGTTTTCGCACAAATCCGTGCGCGGGTGCTAAAAACAGCAGCATCGGCATGCTTAGCACGTCGTTTGGTAGAAATCCACGTGCGCGTTCTGCAAAAAGCACCATTTGCATGCACATCTTGTGGTTTTGCAGAAAACTTCATCCGCGTCTACCAAAAGATGCATGTGCATGCTTAAAACGCGTTTTCGCACAAATGCGTGCGCGGGTGCTAAAAAGAGCAGCATCGGCATGCTTAGCACGTCGTTTGGTAGAAATCCACGTGCGCGTTCTGCAAAAAGCACCATTTGCATGCACATCTTGTGGTTTTGCAGAAAACTTCATCCGCGTCTACCAAAAGATGCATATGCATGCTTAAAACGCGTTTTCGCACAAATGCGTGCGCGGGTGCTAAAAAGAGCAGCATCGGCATGCTTAGCACGTCGTTTGGTAGAAATCCACGTGCGCGTTCTGCCAAAAGCACCATTTGCATGCACATCTTGTGGTTTTGCAGAAAACTTCATCCGCGTCTACCAAAAGATGCATGTGCATGCTTAAAACGCGTTTTCGCACACATCCGTGCGCGGGTGCTAAAAAGAGCAGCATCGGCATGCTTAGCACGTCGTTTGATAGAAATCCACGTGCGCGTTATGCCAAAAGCACCATTTGCATGCACATCTTGTGGTTTTGCAGAAAACTTCATCCGCGTCTACCAAAAGATGCATGTGCATGCTTAAAACGCGTTTTCGCACAAATCCGTGCGCGGGTGCTAAAAAGAGCAGCATCGGCATGCTTAGCACGTCGTTTGGTAGAAATCCAAGTGCGCGTTCTGCCAAAAGCACCATTTGCATGCACATCTTGTGGTTTTGCAGAAAACTTCATCCGCGTCTACCAAAAGATGCATGTGCATGCTTAAAACACGTTTTCGCACAAATCCGTGCGCGGGTGCTAAAAAGAGCAGCATCGGCATGCTTAGCACGTCGTTTGGTAGAAATCCACGTGCGCGTTCTGCCAAAAGCACCATTTGCATGCACATCTTGTGGTTTTGCAGAAAACTTCATCCGCGTCTACCAAAAGATGCATGTGCATGCTTAAAACGCGTTTTCACACAAATCCGTGCGCGGGTGCTAAAAAGAGCAGCATCGGCATGCTTAGCACGTCGTTTGGTAGAAATCCACGTGCGCGTTCTTCCAAAAGCACCATTTGTATGCACATCTTGTGGTTTTGCGGAAAACTTCATCCGCGTCTAGCAAAAGATGCATGTGCATGCTTAAAACGCGTTTTCGCACAAATGCGTGCGCGGGTGCTAAAAAGAGCAGCATCGGCATGCTTAGCACGTCGTTTGGTAGAAATCCACGTGCGCGTTCTGCCAAAAGCACCATTTGCATGCACATCTTGTGGTTTTGCAGAAAACTTCATCCGCGTCTACCAAAAGATGCATGTGCATGCTTAAAACGCGTTTTCGCACAAATCCGTGCGCGGGTGCTAAAAAGAGCAGCATCGGCATGCTTAGCACGTCGTTTGGTAGAAATCCACGTGCGCGTTCTGCCAAAAGCACCATTTGCATGCACATCTTGTGGTTTTGCAGAAAACTTCATCCGCGTCTACCAAAAGATGCATGTGCATGCTAAAAACGCGTTTTCGCACAAATCCGTGCGCGGGTGCTAAAAAGAGCAGCATCGGCATGCTTAGCACGTCGTTTGGTAGAAATCCACGTGCGCGTTCTGCCAAAAGCACCATTTGCATGCACATCTTGTGGTTTTGCAGAAAACTTCATCCGCGTCTACCAAAAGATGCATGTGCATGCTTAAAACGCGTTTTCGCACAAATCCGTGCGCGGGTGCTAAAAAGAGCAGCATCGGCATGCTTAGCACGTCGTTTGGTAGAAATCCACGTGCGCGTTCTGCAAAAAGCAACATTTGCATGCACATCTTGTGGTTTTGCAGAAAACTTCATCCGCGTCTACCAAAATATGCATGTGCATGCTTAAAACGCGTTTTCGCACAAATGCGGGTGCTAAAAAGAGCAGCATCGGCATGCTTAGCACGTCGTTTGGTAGAAATCCACGTGCGCGTTCTGCCAAAAGCACCATTTGCATGCACATCTTGTGGTTTTGCGGAAAACTTCATCCGCGTCTACCAAAAGATGCATGTGCATGCTTAAAACGCGTTTTCGCACAAATGCGTGCGCGGGTGCTAAAAAGAGCAGCATCGGCATGCTTAGCACGTCGTTTGGTAGAAATCCACGTGCGCGTTCTGCCAAAAGCACCATTTGCATGCACATCTTGTGGTTTTGCAGAAAACTTCATCCGCGTCTACCAAAAGATGCATGTGCATGCTAAAAACGCGTTTTCGCACAAATCCGTGCGCGGGTGCTAAAAAGAGCAGCATCGGCATGCTTAGCACGTCGTTTGGTAGAAATCCACGTGCGCGTTCTGCCAAAAGCACCATTTGCATGCACATCTTGTGGTTTTGCAGAAAACTTCATCCGCGTCTACCAAAATATGCATGTGCATGCTTAAAACGCGTTTTCGCACAAATGCGGGTGCTAAAAAGAGCAGCATCGGCATGCTTAGCACGTCGTTTGGTAGAAATACACGTGCGCGTTCTGCCAAAAGCACCATTTGCATGCACATATTGTGGTTTTGCAGAAAACTTCATCCGCGTCTACCAAAAGATGCATGTGCATGCTTAAAACGCGTTTTCGCACAAATCCGTGCGCGGGTGCTAAAAAGAGCAGCATCGGCATGCTTAGCACGTCGTTTGGTAGAAATCCACGTGCGCGTTCTGCCAAAAGCACCATTTGCATGCACATCTTGTGGTTTTGCAGAAAACTTCATCCGCGTCTACCAAAAGATGCATGTGCATGCTAAAAACGCGTTTTCGCACAAATCCGTGCGCGGGTGCTAAAAAGAGCAGCATCGGCATGCTTAGCACGTCGTTTGGTAGAAATCCACGTGCGCGTTCTGCCAAAAGCACCATTTGCATGCACATCTTGTGGTTTTGCAGAAAACTTCATCCGCGCCTACCAAAAGATGCATGTGCATGCTTAAAACGCGTTTTCGCACAAATCCGTGCGCGGGTGCTAAAAAGAGCAGCATCGGCATGCTTAGCACGTCGTTTGGTAGAAATCCACGTGCGCGTTCTGCAAAAAGCAGCATTTGCATGCACATCTTGTGGTTTTGCAGAAAACTTCATCCGCGTCTACCAAAATATGCATGTGCATGCTTAAAACGCGTTTTCGCACAAATGCGGGTGCTAAAAAGAGCAGCATCGGCATGCTTAGCACGTCGTTTGGTAGAAATCCACGTGCGCGTTCTGCCAAAAGCACCATTTGCATGCACATATTGTGGTTTTGCAGAAAACTTCATCCGCGTCTACCAAAAGATGCATGTGCATGCTTAAAACGCGTTTTCGCACAAATCCGTGCGCGGGTGCTAAAAAGAGCAGCATCGGCATGCTTAGCACGTCGTTTGGTAGAAATCCACGTGCGCGTTCTGCCAAAAGCACCATTTGCATGCACATCTTGTGGTTTTGCGGAAAACTTCATCCGCGTCTACCAAAAGATGCATGTGCATGCTTAAAACGCGTTTTCGCACAAATGCGTGCGCGGGTGCTAAAAAGAGCAGCATCGGCATGCTTAGCACGTCGTTTGGTAGAAATCCACGTGCGCGTTCTGCCAAAAGCACCATTTGCATGCACATCTTGTGGTTTTGCAGAAAACTTCATCCGCGTCTACCAAAATATGCATTTGCATGCTTAAAACGCGTTTTCGCACAAATCCGTGCGAGGGTGCTAAAAAGAGCAGCATCGGCATGCTTAGCACGTCGTTTGGTAGAAATCCACGTGCGCGTTCTGCCAAAAGCACCATTTGCATGCACATCTTGTGGTTTTGCAGAAAACTTCATCCGCGTCTACCAAAAGATGCATGTGCATGCTAAAAACGCGTTTTCGCACAAATCCGTGCGCGGGTGCTAAAAAGAGCAGCATCGGCATGCTTAGCACGTCGTTTGGTAGAAATCCACGTGCGCGTTCTGCCAAAAGCACCATTTGCATGCACATCTTGTGGTTTTGCGGAAAACTTCATCCGCGTCTACCAAAAGATGCATGTGCATGCTTAAAACGCGTTTTCGCACAAATGCGTGCGCGGGTGCTAAAAAGAGCAGCATCGGCATGCTTAGCACGCCGTTTGGTAGAAATCCACGTGCGCGTTCTGCCAAAAGCACCATTTGCATGCACATCTTGTGGTTTTGCAGAAAACTTCATCCGCGTCTACCAAAATATGCATTTGCATGCTTAAAACGCGTTTTCGTACAAATCCGTGCGCGGGTGCTAAAAAGAGCAGCATCTCCATGCTTAGCACGTCGTTTGGTAGAAATCCACGTGCGCGTTCTGCCAAAAGCACCATTTGCATGCACATCTTGTGGTTTTGCAGAAAACTTCATCCGCGTCTACCAAAAGATGCATGTGCATGCTAAAAACGCGTTTTCGCACAAATCCGTGCGCGGGTGCTAAAAAGAGCAGCATCGGCATGCTTAGCACGTCGTTTGGTAGAAATCCACGTGCGCGTTCTGCCAAAAGCACCATTTGCATGCACATCTTGTGGTTTTGCAGAAAACTTCATCCGCGTCTACCAAAAGATGCATGTGCATGCTTAAAACGCGTTTTCGCACAAATCCGTGCGCGGGTGCTAAAAAGAGCAGCATCGGCGTGCTTAGCACGTCGTTTGGTAGAAATCCACGTGCGCGTTCTGCAAAAAGCAGCATTTGCATGCACATCTTGTGGTTTTGCAGAAAACTTCATCCGCGTCTACCAAAATATGCATGTGCATGCTTAAAACGCGTTTTCGCACAAATGCGGGTGCTAAAAAGAGCAGCATCGGCATGCTTAGCACGTCGTTTGGTAGAAATCCACGTGCGCGTTCTGCCAAAAGCACCATTTGCATGCACATATTGTGGTTTTGCAGAAAACTTCATCCGCGTCTACCAAAAGATGCATGTGCATGCTTAAAACGCGTTTTCGCACACATCCGTGCGCGGGTGCTAAAAAGAGCAGCATCGGCATGCTTAGCACGTCGTTTGGTAGAAATCCACGTGCGCGTTCTGCCAAAAGCACCATTTGCATGCACATCTTGTGGTTTTGCAGAAAACTTCATCCGCGTCTACCAAAAGATGCATGTGCATGCTTAAAACGCGTTTTCGCACAAATCCGTGCGCGGGTGCTAAAAAGAGCAGCATCGGCATGCTTAGCACGTCGTTTGGTAGAAATCCAAGTGCGCGTTCTGCCAAAAGCACCATTTGCATGCACATCTTGTGGTTTTGCAGAAAACTTCATCCGCGTCTACCAAAAGATGCATGTGCATGCTAAAAACGCGTTTTCGCACAAATCCGTGCGCGGGTGCTAAAAAGAGCATCGGCATGCTTAGCACGTCGTTTGGTAGAAATCCACGTGCGCGTTCTGCCAAAAGCACCATTTGCATGCACATCTTGTGGTTTTGCGGAAAACTTCATCCGCGTCTACCAAAAGATGCATGTGCATGCTTAAAACGCGTTTTCGCACAAATGCGTGCGCGGGTGCTAAAAAGAGCAGCATCGGCATGCTTAGCACGCCGTTTGGTAGAAATCCACGTGCGCGTTCTGCCAAAAGCACCACTTGCATGCACATCTTGTGGTTTTGCAGAAAACTTCATCCGCGTCTACCAAAATATGCATTTGCATGCTTAAAACGCGTTTTCGTACAAATCCGTGCGCGGGTGCTAAAAAGAGCAGCATCTCCATGCTTAGCACGTCGTTTGGTAGAAATCCACGTGCGCGTTCTGCCAAAAGCACCATTTGCATGCACATCTTGTGGTTTTGCAGAAAACTTCATCCGCGTCTACCAAAAGATGCATGTGCATGCTAAAAACGCGTTTTCGCACAAATCCGTGCGCGGGTGCTAAAAAGAGCAGCATCGGCATGCTTAGCACGTCGTTTGGTAGAAATCCACGTGCGCGTTCTGCCAAAAGCACCATTTGCATGCACATCTTGTGGTTTTGCAGAAAACTTCATCCGCGTCTACCAAAAGATGCATGTGCATGCTTAAAACGCGTTTTCGCACAAATCCGTGTGCGGGTGCTAAAAAGAGCAGCATCGGCGTGCTTAGCACGTCGTTTGGTAGAAATCCACGTGCGCGTTCTGCAAAAAGCAGCATTTGCATGCACATCTTGTGGTTTTGCAGAAAACTTCATCCGCGTCTACCAAAATATGCATGTGCATGCTTAAAACGCGTTTTCGCACAAATGCGGGTGCTAAAAAGAGCAGCATCGGCATGCTTAGCACGTCGTTTGGTAGAAATCCACGTGCGCGTTCTGCCAAAAGCACCATTTGCATGCACATATTGTGGTTTTGCAGAAAACTTCATCCGCGTCTACCAAAAGATGCATGTGCATGCTTAAAACGCGTTTTCGCACACATCCGTGCGCGGGTGCTAAAAAGAGCAGCATCGGCATGCTTAGCACGTCGTTTGGTAGAAATCCACGTGCGCGTTCTGCCAAAAGCACCATTTGCATGCACATATTGTGGTTTTGCAGAAAACTTCATCCGCGTCTACCAAAAGATGCATGTGCATGCTTAAAACGCGTTTTCGCACACATCCGTGCGCGGGTGCTAAAAAGAGCAGCATCGGCATGCTTAGCACGTCGTTTGGTAGAAATCCACGTGCGCGTTCTGCCAAAAGCACCATTTGCATGCACATCTTGTGGTTTTGCAGAAAACTTCATCCGCGTCTACCAAAAGATGCATGTGCATGCTTAAAACGCGTTTTCGCACAAATCCGTGCGCGGGTGCTAAAAAGAGCAGCATCGGCATGCTTAGCACGTCGTTTGGTAGAAATCCAAGTGCGCGTTCTGCCAAAAGCACCATTTGCATGCACATCTTGTGGTTTTGCAGAAAACTTCATCCGCGTCTACCAATAGATGCATGTGCATGCTTAAAACACGTTTTCGCACAAATCCGTGCGCGGGTGCTAAAAAGAGCAGCATCGGCATGCTTAGCACGTCGTTTGGTAGAAATCCACGTGCGCGTTCTGCCAAAAGCACCATTTGCATGCACATCTTGTGGTTTTGCAGAAAACTTCATCCGCATCTACCAAAAGATGCATGTGCATGCTTAAAACGCGTTTTCACACAAATCCGTGCGCGGGTGCTAAAAAGAGCAGCATCGGCATGCTTAGCACGTCGTTTGGTAGAAATCCACGTGCGCGTTCTGCCAAAAGCACCATTTGCATGCACATCTTGTGGTTTTGCGGAAAACTTCATCCGCGTCTAGCAAAAGATGCATGTGCATGCTTAAAACGCGTTTTCGCACAAATGCGTGCGCGGGTGCTAAAAAGAGCAGCATCGGCATGCTTAGCACGTCGTTTGGTAGAAATCCACGTGCGCGTTCTGCAAAAAGCAACATTTGCATGCACATCTTGTGGTTTTGCAGAAAACTTCATCCGCGTCTACCAAAATATGCATGTGCATGCCTAAAACGCGTTTTCGCACAAATGCGGGTGCTAAAAAGAGCAGCATCGGCATGCTTAGCACGTCGTTTGGTAGAAATCCACGTGCGCGTTCTGCCAAAAGCACCATTTGCATGCACATCTTGTGGTTTTGCGGAAAACTTCATCCGCGTCTACCAAAAGATGCATGTGCATGCTTAAAACGCGTTTTCGCACAAATGCGTGCGCGGGTGCTAAAAAGAGCAGTATCGGCATGCTTAGCACGTCGTTTGGTAGAAATCCACGTGCGCGTTCTGCCAAAAGCACCATTTGCATGCACATCTTGTGGTTTTGCAGAAAACTTCATCCGCGTCTACCAAAAGATGCATGTGCATGCTAAAAACGCGTTTTCGCACAAATCCGTGCGCGGGTGCTAAAAAGAGCAGCATCGGCATGCTTAGCACGTCGTTTGGTAGAAATCCACGTGCGCGTTCTGCCAAAAGCACCATTTGCATGCACATCTTGTGGTTTTGCAGAAAACTTCATCCGCGTCTACCAAAAGATGCATGTGCATGCTTAAAACGCGTTTTCGCACAAATTCGTGCGCGGGTGCTAAAAAGAGCAGCATCGGCATGCTTAGCACGTCGTTTGGTAGAAATCCACGTGCGCGTTCTGCAAAAAGCAGCATTTGCATGCACATCTTGTGGTTTTGCAGAAAACTTCATCCGCGTCTACCAAAATATGCATGTGCATGCTTAAAACGCGTTTTCGCACAAATGCGGGTGCTAAAAAGAGCAGCATCGGCATGCTTAGCACGTCGTTTGGTAGAAATCCACGTGCGCGTTCTGCCAAAAGCCCCATTTGCATGCACATATTGTGGTTTTGCAGAAAACTTCATCCGCGTCTACCAAAAGATGCATGTGCATGCTTAAAACGCGTTTTCGCACAAATCCGTGCGCGGGTGCTAAAAAGAGCAGCATCGGCATGCTTAGCACGTCGTTTGGTAGAAATCCACGTGCGCGTTCTGCCAAAAGCACGATTTGCATGCACATCTTGTGGTTTTGCAGAAAACTTCATCCGCGTCTACCAAAAGATGCATGTGCATGCTAAAAACGCGTTTTCGCACAAATCCGTGGGCGGGTGCTAAAAAGAGCAGCATCGGCATGCTTAGCACGTCGTTTGGTAGAAATCCACGTGCGCGTTCTGCCAAAAGCACCATTTGCATGCACATCTTGTGGTTTTGCAGAAAACTTCATCCGCGTCTACCAAAAGATGCATGTGCATGCTTAAAACGCGTTTTCGCACAAATCCGTGCGCGGGTGCTAAAAAGAGCAGCATCGGCATGCTTAGCACGTCGTTTGGTAGAAATCCACGTGCGCGTTCTGCAAAAAGCAGCATTTGCATGCACATCTTGTGGTTTTGCAGAAAACTTCATCCGCGTCTACCAAAATATGCATGTGCATGCTTAAAACGCGTTTTCGCACAAATGCGGGTGCTAAAAAGAGCAGCATCGGCATGCTTAGCACGTCGTTTGGTAGAAATCCACGTGCGCGTTCTGCCAAAAGCACCATTTGCATGCACATATTGTGGTTTTGCAGAAAACTTCATCCGCGTCTACCAAAAGATGCATGTGCATGCTTAAAACGCGTTTTCGCACAAATCCGTGCGCGGGTGCTAAAAAGAGCAGCATCGGAATGCTTAGCACGTCGTTTGGTAGAAATCCACGTGCGCGTTCTGCCAAAAGCACCATTTGCATGCACATCTTGTGGTTTTGCGGAAAACTTCATCCGCGTCTACCAAAAGATGCATGTGCATGCTTAAAACGCGTTTTCGCACAAATGCGTGCGCGGGTGCTAAAAAGAGCAGCATCGGCATGCTTAGCACGTCGTTTGGTAGAAATCCACGTGCGCGTTCTGCCAAAAGCACCATTTGCATGCACATCTTGTGGTTTTGCAGAAAACTTCATCCGCGTCTACCAAAATATGCATTTGCATGCTTAAAACGCGTTTTCGCACAAATCCGTGCGCGGGTGCTAAAAAGAGCAGCATCGGCATGCTTAGCACGTCGTTTGGTAGAAATCCACGTGCGCGTTCTGCCAAAAGCACCATTTGCATGCACATCTTGTGGTTTTGCAGAAAACTTCATCCGCGTCTACCAAAAGATGCATGTGCATGCTTAAAACGCGTTTTCGCACAAATCCGTGCGCGGGTGCTAAAAAGAGCAGCATCGGCATGCTTAGCACGTCGTTTGGTAGAAATCCACGTGCGCGTTCTGCAAAAAGCAACATTTGCATGCACATCTTGTGGTTTTGCAGAAAACTTCATCCGCGTCTACCAAAATATGCATGTGCATGCTTAAAACGCGTTTTCGCACAAATGCGGGTGCTAAAAAGAGCAGCATCAGCATGCTTAGCACGTCGTTTGGTAGAAATCCACGTGCGCGTTCTGCCAAAAGCACCATTTGCATGCACATCTTGTGGTTTTGCGGAAAACTTCATCCGCGTCTACCAAAAGATGCATGTGCATGCTTAAAACGCGTTTTCGCACAAATGCGTGCGCGGGTGCTAAAAAGAGCAGCATCGGCATGCTTAGCACGTCGTTTGGTAGAAATCCACGTGCGCGTTCTGCCAAAAGCACCATTTGCATGCACATCTTGTGGTTTTGCAGAAAACTTCATCCGCGTCTACCAAAAGATGCATGTGCATGCTTAAAACGCGTTTTCGCACAAATGCGGGTGCTAAAAAGAGCAGCATCGGCATGCTTAGCACGTCGTTTGGTAGAAATCCACGTGCGCGTTCTGCCAAAAGCCCCATTTGCATGCACATATTGTGGTTTTGCAGAAAACTTCATATGCGTCTACCAAAAGATGCATGTGCATGCTTAAAACGCGTTTTCGCGCAAATCCGTGCGCGGGTGCTAAAAAGAGCAGCATCGGCATGCTTAGCACGTCGTTTAGTAGAAATCCACGTGCGCGTTCTGCCAAAAGCACCATTTGCATGCACATCTTGTGGTTTTGCAGAAAACTTCATCCGCGTCTACCAAAATATGCATGTGCATGCTTAAAACGCGTTTTCGCACAAATGCGGGTGCTAAAAAGAGCAGCATCGGCATGCTTAGCACGTCGTTTGGTAGAAATCCACGTGCGCGTTCTGCCAAAAGCACCATTTGCATGCACATATTGTGGTTTTGCAGAAAACTTCATCCGCGTCTACCAAAAGATGCATGTGCATGCTTAAAACGCGTTTTCGCACAAATCCGTGCGCGGGTGCTAAAAAGAGCAGCATCGGCATGCTTAGCACGTCGTTTGGTAGAAATCCACGTGCGCGTTCTGCCAAAAGCACCATTTGCATGCACATCTTGTGGTTTTGCGGAAAACTTCATCCGCGTCTACCAAAAGATGCATGTGCATGCTTAAAACGCGTTTTCGCACAAATGCGTGCGCGGGTGCTAAAAAGAGCAGCATCGGCATGCTTAGCACGTCGTTTGGTAGAAATCCACGTGCGCGTTCTGCCAAAAGCACCATTTGCATGCGCATCTTGTGGTTTTGCAGAGAACTTCATCCGCGTCTACCAAAATATGCATTTGCATGCTTAAAACGCGTTTTCGCACAAATCCGTGCGCGGGTGCTAAAAAGAGCAGCATCGGCATGCTTAGCACGTCGTTTGGTAGAAATCCACGTGCGCGTTCTGCCAAAAGCACCATTTGCATGCACATCTTGTGGTTTTGCAGAAAACTTCATCCGCGTCTACCAAAAGATGCATGTGCATGCTAAAAACGCGTTTTCGCACAAATCCGTGCGCGGGTGCTAAAAAGAGCAGCATCAGCATGCTTAGCACGTCGTTTGGTAGAAATCCACGTGCGCGTTCTGCCAAAAGCACCATTTGCATGCACATCTTGTGGTTTTGCAGAAAACTTCATCCGCGTCTACCAAAAGATGCATGTGCATGCTTAAAACGCGTTTTCGCACAAATCCGTGCGCGGGTGCTAAAAAGAGCAGCATCGGCATGCTTAGCACGTCGTTTGGTAGAAATCCACGTGCGCGTTCTGCCAAAAGCACCATTTGCATGCACATCTTGTGGTTTTGCAGAAAACTTCATCCGCGTCTACCACAAGATGCATGTGCATGCTTAAAACGCGTTTTCGCACAAATCCGTGCGCGGGTGCTAAAAAGAGCAGCATCGGCATGCTTAGCACGTCGTTTGGTAGAAATCCAAGTGCGCGTTCTGCCAAAAGCACCATTTGCATGCACATCTTGTGGTTTTGCAGAAAACTTCATCCGCGTCTACCAAAAGATGCATGTGCATGCTTAAAACACGTTTTCGCACAAATCCGTGCGCGGGTGCTAAAAAGAGCAGCATCGGCATGCTTAGCACGTCGTTTGGTAGAAATCCACGTGCGCGTTCTGCCAAAAGCACCATTTGCATGCACATCTTGTGGTTTTGCAGAAAACTTCATCCGCGTCTACCAAAAGATGCATGTGCATGCTTAAAACGCGTTTTCACACAAATCCGTGCGCGGGTGCTAAAAAGAGCAGCATCGGCATGCTTAGCACGTCGTTTGGTAGAAATCCACGTGCGCGTTCTGCCAAAAGCACCATTTGCATGCACATCTTGTGGTTTTGCGGAAAACTTCATCCGCGTCTAGCAAAAGATGCATGTGCATGCTTAAAACGCGTTTTCGCACAAATGCGTGCGCGGGTGCTAAAAAGAGCAGCATCGGCATGCTTAGCACGTCGTTTGGTAGAAATCCACGTGCGCGTTCTGCCAAAAGCACCATTTGCATGCACATCTTGTGGTTTTGCAGAAAACTTCATCCGCGTCTACCAAAAGATGCATGTGCATGCTTAAAACGCGTTTTCGCACAAATCCGTGCGCGGGTGCTAAAAAGAGCAGCATCGGCATGCTTAGCACGTCGTTTGGTAGAAATCCACGTGCGCGTTCTGCCAAAAGCACCATTTGCATGCACATCTTGTGGTTTTGCAGAAAACTTCATCCGCGTCTACCAAAAGATGCATGTGCATGCTAAAAACGCGTTTTCGCACAAATCCGTGCGCGGGTGCTAAAAAGAGCAGCATCGGCATGCTTAGCACGTCGTTTGGTAGAAATCCACGTGCGCGTTCTGCCAAAAGCACCATTTGCATGCACATCTTGTGGTTTTGCAGAAAACTTCATCCGCGTCTACCAAAAGATGCATGTGCATGCTTAAAACGCGTTTTCGCACAAATCCGTGCGCGGGTGCTAAAAAGAGCAGCATCGGCATGCTTAGCACGTCGTTTGGTAGAAATCCACGTGCGCGTTCTGCAAAAAGCAACATTTGCATGCACATCTTGTGGTTTTGCAGAAAACTTCATCCGCGTCTACCAAAATATGCATGTGCATGCTTAAAACGCGTTTTCGCACAAATGCGGGTGCTAAAAAGAGCAGCATCGGCATGCTTAGCACGTCGTTTGGTAGAAATCCACGTGCGCGTTCTGCCAAAAGCACCATTTGCATGCACATCTTGTGGTTTTGCGGAAAACTTCATCCGCGTCTACCAAAAGATGCATGTGCATGCTTAAAACGCGTTTTCGCACAAATGCGTGCGCGGGTGCTAAAAAGAGCAGTATCGGCATGCTTAGCACGTCGTTTGGTAGAAATCCACGTGCGCGTTCTGCCAAAAGCACCATTTGCATGCACATCTTGTGGTTTTGCAGAAAACTTCATCCGCGTCTACCAAAAGATGCATGTGGATGCTAAAAACGCGTTTTCGCACAAATCCGTGCGCGGGTGCTAAAAAGAGCAGCATCGGCATGCTTAGCACGTCGTTTGGTAGAAATCCACGTGCGCGTTCTGCCAAAAGCACCATTTGCATGCACATCTTGTGGTTTTGCAGAAAACTTCATCCGCGTCTACCAAAAGATGCATGTGCATGCTTAAAACGCGTTTTCGCACAAATTCGTGCGCGGGTGCTAAAAAGAGCAGCATCGGCATGCTTAGCACGTCGTTTGGTAGAAATCCACGTGCGCGTTCTGCAAAAAGCAGCATTTGTATGCACATCTTGTGGTTTTGCAGAAAACTTTATCCGCGTCTACCAAAATATGCATGTGCATGCTTAAAACGCGTTTTCGCACAAATGCGGGTGCTAAAAAGAGCAGCATCGGCATGCTTAGCACGTCGTTTGGTAGAAATCCACGTGCGCGTTCTGCCAAAAGCCCCATTTGCATGCACATATTGTGGTTTTGCAGAAAACTTCATCCGCGTCTACCAAACGATGCATGTGCATGCTTAAAACGCGTTTTCGCACAAATCCGTGCGCGGGTGCTAAAAAGAGCAGCATCGGCATGCTTAGCACGTCGTTTGGTAGAAATCCACGTGCGCGTTCTGCCAAAAGCACGATTTGCATGCACATCTTGTGGTTTTGCAGAAAACTTCATCCGCGTCTACCAAAAGATGCATGTGCATGCTAAAAACGCGTTTTCGCACAAATCCGTGCGCGGGTGCTAAAAAGAGCAGCATCGGCATGCTTAGCACGTCGTTTGGTAGAAATCGACGTGCGCGTTCTGCCAAAAGCACCATTTGCATGCACATCTTGTGGTTTTGCAGAAAACTTCATCCGCGTCTACCAAAAGATGCATGTGCATGCTTAAAACGCGTTTTCGCACAAATCCGTGCGCGGGTGCTAAAAAGAGCAGCATCGGCATGCTTAGCACGTCGTTTGGTAGAAATCCACGTGCGCGTTCTGCAAAAAGCAGCATTTGCATGCACATCTTGTGGTTTTGCAGAAAACTTCATCCGCGTCTACCAAAATATGCATGTGCATGCTTAAAACGCGTTTTCGCACAAATGCGGGTGCTAAAAAGAGCAGCATCGGCATGCTTAGCACGTCGTTTGGTAGAAATCCACGTGCGCGTTCTGCCAAAAGCACCATTTGCATGCACATATTGTGGTTTTGCAGAAAACTTCATCCGCGTCTACCAAAAGATGCATGTGCATGCTTAAAACGCGTTTTCGCACAAATCCGTGCGCGGGTGCTAAAAAGAGCAGCATCGGCATGCTTAGCACGTCGTTTGGTAGAAATCCACGTGCGCGTTCTGCCAAAAGCACCATTTGCATGCACATCTTGTGGTTTTGCGGAAAACTTCATCCGCGTCTACCAAAAGATGCATGTGCATGCTTAAAACGCGTTTTCGCACAAATGCGTGCGCGGGTGCTAAAAAGAGCAGCATCGGCATGCTTAGCACGTCGTTTGGTAGAAATCCACGTGCGCGTTCTGCCAAAAGCACCATTTGCATGCACATCTTGTGGTTTTGCAGAAAACTTCATCCGCGTCTACCAAAATATGCATTTGCATGCTTAAAACGCGTTTTCGCACAAATCCGTGCGCGGGTGCTAAAAAGAGCAGCATCGGCATGCTTAGCACGTCGTTTGGTAGAAATCCACGTGCGCGTTCTGCCAAAAGCACCATTTGCATGCACATCTTGTGGTTTTGCAGAAAACTTCATCCGCGTCTACCAAAAGATGCATGTGCATGCTAAAAACGCGTTTTCGCACAAATCCGTGCGCGGGTGCTAAAAAGAGCAGCATCGGCATGCTTAGCACGTCGTTTGGTAGAAATCCACGTGCGCGTTCTGCCAAAAGCACCATTTGCATGCACATCTTGTGGTTTTGCAGAAAACTTCATCCGCGTCTACCAAAAGATGCATGTGCATGCTTAAAACGCGTTTTCGCACAAATCCGTGCGCGGGTGCTAAAAAGAGCAGCATCGGCATGCTTAGCACGTCGTTTGGTAGAAATCCACGTGCGCGTTCTGCAAAAAGCAACATTTGCATGCACATCTTGTGGTTTTGCAGAAAACTTCATCCGCGTCTACCAAAATATGCATGTGCATGCTTAAAACGCGTTTTCGCACAAATGCGGGTGCTAAAAAGAGCAGCATCGGCATGCTTAGCACGTCGTTTGGTAGAAATCCACGTGCGCGTTCTGCCAAAAGCACCATTTGCATGCACATCTTGTGGTTTTGCGGAAAACTTCATCCGCGTCTACCAAAAGATGCATGTGCATGCTTAAAACGCGTTTTCGCACAAATGCGTGCGCGGGTGCTAAAAAGAGCAGCATCGGCATGCTTAGCACGTCGTTTGGTAGAAATCCACGTGCGCGTTCTGCCAAAAGCACCATTTGCATGCACATCTTGTGGTTTTGCAGAAAACTTCATCCGCGTCTACCAAAAGATGCATGTGCATGCTAAAAACGCGTTTTCGCACAAATCCGTGCGCGGGTGCTAAAAAGAGCAGCATCGGCATGCTTAGCACGTCGTTTGGTAGAAATCCACGTGCGCGTTCTGCCAAAAGCACCATTTGCATGCACATCTTGTGGTTTTGCAGAAAACTTCATCCGCGTCTACCAAAAGATGCATGTGCATGCTTAAAACGCGTTTTCGCACAAATTCGTGCGCGGGTGCTAAAAAGAGCAGCATCGGCATGCTTAGCACGTCGTTTGGTAGAAATCCACGTGCGCGTTCTGCAAAAAGCAGCATTTGCATGCACATCTTGTGGTTTTGCAGAAAACTTCATCCGCGTCTACCAAAATATGCATGTGCATGCTTAAAACGCGTTTTCGCACAAATGCGGGTGCTAAAAAGAGCAGCATCGGCATGCTTAGCACGTCGTTTGGTAGAAATCCACGTGCGCGTTCTGCAAAAGCCCCATTTGCATGCAAATATTGTGGTTTTGCAGAAAACTTCATCCGCGTCTACCAAAAGATGCATGTGCATGCTTAAAACGCGTTTTCGCACAAATCCGTGCGCGGGTGCTAAAAAGAGCAGCATCGGCATGCTTAGCACGTCGTTTAGTAGAAATCCACGTGCGCGTTCTGCCAAAAGCACCATTTGCATGCACATCTTGTGGTTTTGCGGAAAACTTCATCCGCGTCTACCAAAAGATGCATGTGCATGCTTAAAACGCGTTTTCGCACAAATGCGTGCGCGGGTGCTAAAAAGAGCAGCATCGGCATGCTTAGCACGTCGTTTGGTAGAAATCCACGTGCGCGTTCTGCCAAAAGCACCATTTGCATGCACATCTTGTGGTTTTGCAGAAAACTTCATCCGCGTCTACCAAAATATGCATTTGCATGCTTAAAACGCGTTTTCGCACAAATCCGTGCGCGGGTGCTAAAAAGAGCAGCATCGGCATGCTTAGCACGTCGTTTGGTAGAAATCCACGTGCGCGTTCTGCCAAAAGCACCATTTGCATGCACATCTTGTGGTTTTGCAGAAAACTTCATCCGCGTCTACCAAAAGATGCATGTGCATGCTAAAAACGCGTTTTCGCACAAATCCGTGCGCGGGTGCTAAAAAGAGCAGCATCGGCATGCTTAGCACGTCGTTTGGTAGAAATCCACGTGCGCGTTCTGCCAAAAGCACCATTTGCATGCACATCTTGTGGTTTTGCAGAAAACTTCATCCGCGTCTACCAAAAGATGCATGTGCATGCTTAAAACGCGTTTTCGCACAAATCCGTGCGCGGGTGCTAAAAAGAGCAGCATCGGCATGCTTAGCACGTCGTTTGGTAGAAATCCACGTGCGCGTTCTGCAAAAAGCAACATTTGCATGCACATCTTGTGGTTTTGCAGAAAACTTCATCCGCGTCTACCAAAATATGCATGTGCATGCTTAAAACGCGTTTTCGCACAAATGCGGGTGCTAAAAAGAGCAGCATCGGCATGCTTAGCACGTCGTTTGGTAGAAATCCACGTGCGCGTTCTGCCAAAAGCACCATTTGCATGCACATCTTGTGGTTTTGCGGAAAACTTCATCCGCGTCTACCAAAAGATGCATGTGCATGCTTAAAACGCGTTTTCGCACAAATGCGTGCGCGGGTGCTAAAAAGAGCAGCATCGGCATGCTTAGCACGTCGTTTGGTAGAAATCCACGTGCGCGTTCTGCCAAAAGCACCATTTGCATGCACATCTTGTGGTTTTGCAGAAAACTTCATCCGCGTCTACCAAAAGATGCATGTGCATGCTAAAAACGCGTTTTCGCACAAATCCGTGCGCGGGTGCTAAAAAGAGCAGCATCGGCATGCTTAGCACGTCGTTTGGTAGAAATCCACGTGCGCGTTCTGCCAAAAGCACCATTTGCATGCACATCTTGTGGTTTTGCAGAAAACTTCATCCGCGTCTACCAAAAGATGCATGTGCATGCTTAAAACGCGTTTTCGCACAAATTCGTGCGCGGGTGCTAAAAAGAGCAGCATCGGCATGCTTAGCACGTCGTTTGGTAGAAATCCACGTGCGCGTTCTGCAAAAAGCAGCATTTGCATGCACATCTTGTGGTTTTGCAGAAAACTTCATCCGCGTCTACCAAAATATGCATGTGCATGCTTAAAACGCGTTTTCGCACAAATGCGGGTGCTAAAAAGAGCAGCATCGGCATGCTTAGCACGTCGTTTGGTAGAAATCCACGTGCGCGTTCTGCCAAAAGCCCCATTTGCATGCACATATTGTGGTTTTGCAGAAAACTTCATCCGCGTCTACCAAAAGATGCATGTGCATGCTTAAAACGCGTTTTCGCACAAATCCGTGCGCGGGTGCTAAAAAGAGCAGCATCGGCATGCTTAGCACGTCGTTTAGTAGAAATCCACGTGCGCGTTCTGCCAAAAGCACCATTTGCATGCACATCTTGTGGTTTTGCAGAAAACTTCATCCGCGTCTACCAAAAGATGCATGTGCATGCTAAAAACGCGTTTTCGCACAAATCCGTGCGCGGGTGCTAAAAAGAGCAGCATCGGCATGCTTAGCACGTCGTTTGGTAGAAATCCACGTGCGCGTTCTGCCAAAAGCACCATTTGCATGCACATCTTGTGGTTTTGCAGAAAACTTCATCCGCGTCTACCAAAAGATGCATGTGCATGCTTAAAACGCGTTTTCGCACAAATCCGTGCGCGGGTGCTAAAAAGAGCAGCATCGGCATGCTTAGCACGTCGTTTGGTAGAAATCCACGTGCGCGTTCTGCAAAAAGCAGCATTTGCATGCACATCTTGTGGTTTTGCAGAAAACTTCATCCGCGTCTACCAAAATATGCATGTGCATGCTTAAAACGCGTTTTCGCACAAATGCGGGTGCTAAAAAGAGCAGCATCGGCATGCTTAGCACGTCGTTTGGTAGAAATCCACGTGCGCGTTCTGCCAAAAGCACCATTTGCATGCACATATTGTGGTTTTGCAGAAAACTTCATCCGCGTCTACCAAAAGATGCATGTGCATGCTTAAAACGCGTTTTCGCACAAATCCGTGCGCGGGTGCTAAAAAGAGCAGCATCGGCATGCTTAGCACGTCGTTTGGTAGAAATCCACGTGCGCGTTCTGCCAAAAGCACCATTTGCATGCACATCTTGTGGTTTTGCGGAAAACTTCATCCGCGTCTACCAAAAGATGCATGTGCATGCTTAAAACGCGTTTTCGCACAAATGCGTGCGCGGGTGCTAAAAAGAGCAGCATCGGCATGCTTAGCACGTCGTTTGGTAGAAATCCACGTGCGCGTTCTGCCAAAAGCACCATTTGCATGCGCATCTTGTGGTTTTGCAGAAAACTTCATCCGCGTCTACCAAAATATGCATTTGCATGCTTAAAACGCGTTTTCGCACAAATCCGTGCGCGGGTGCTAAAAAGAGCAGCATCGGCATGCTTAGCACGTCGTTTGGTAGAAATCCACGTGCGCGTTCTGCCAAAAGCACCATTTGCATGCACATCTTGTGGTTTTGCAGAAAACTTCATCCGCGTCTACCAAAAGATGCATGTGCATGCTAAAAACGCGTTTTCGCACAAATCCGTGCGCGGGTGCTAAAAAGAGCAGCATCGGCATGCTTAGCACGTCGTTTGGTAGAAATCCACGTGCGCGTTCTGCCAAAAGCACCATTTGCATGCACATCTTGTGGTTTTGCAGAAAACTTCATCCGCGTCTACCAAAAGATGCATGTGCATGCTTAAAACGCGTTTTCGCACAAATCCGTGCGCGGGTGCTAAAAAGAGCAGCATCGGCATGCTTAGCACGTCGTTTGGTAGAAATCCACGTGCGCGTTCTGCAAAAAGCAGCATTTGCATGCACATCTTGTGGATTTGCAGAAAACTTCATCCGCGTCTACCAAAATATGCATGTGCATGCTTAAAACGCGTTTTCGCACAAATGCGGGTGCTAAAAAGAGCAGCATCGGCATGCTTAGCACGTCGTTTGGTAGAAATCCACGTGCGCGTTCTGCCAAAAGCACCATTTGCATGCACATATTGTGGTTTTGCAGAAAACTTCATCCGCGTCTACCAAAAGATGCATGTGCATGCTTAAAACGCGTTTTCGCACAAATCCGTGCGCGGGTGCTAAAAAGAGCAGCATCGGCATGCTTAGCACGTCGTTTGGTAGAAATCCACGTGCGCGTTCTGCCAAAAGCACCATTTGCATGCACATCTTGTGGTTTTGCAGAAAACTTCATCCGCGTCTACCAAAAGATGCATGTGCATGCTTAAAACGCGTTTTCGCACAAATCCGTGCGCGGGTGCTAAAAAGAGCAGCATCGGCATGCTTAGCACGTCGTTTGGTAGAAATCCACGTGCGCGTTCTGCAAAAAGCAACATTTGCATGCACATCTTGTGGTTTTGCAGAAAACTTCATCCGCGTCTACCAAAATATGCATGTGCATGCTTAAAACGCGTTTTCGCACAAATGCGGGTGCTAAAAAGAGCAGCATCGGCATGCTTAGCACGTCGTTTGGTAGAAATCCACGTGCGCGTTCTGCCAAAAGCACCATTTGCATGCACATCTTGTGGTTTTGCGGAAAACTTCATCCGCGTCTACCAAAAGATGCATGTGCATGCTTAAAACGCGTTTTCGCACAAATGCGTGCGCGGGTGCTAAAAAGAGCAGCATCGGCATGCTTAGCACGTCGTTTGGTAGAAATCCACGTGCGCGTTCTGCCAAAAGCACCATTTGCATGCACATCTTGTGGTTTTGCAGAAAACTTCATCCGCGTCTACCAAAAGATGCATGTGCATGCTAAAAACGCGTTTTCGCACAAATCCGTGCGCGGGTGCTAAAAAGAGCAGCATCGGCATGCTTAGCACGTCGTTTGGTAGAAATCCACGTGCGCGTTCTGCCAAAAGCACCATTTGCATGCACATCTTGTGGTTTTGCAGAAAACTTCATCCGCGTCTACCAAAAGATGCATGTGCATGCTTAAAACGCGTTTTCGCACAAATTCGTGCGCGGGTGCTAAAAAGAGCAGCATCGGCATGCTTAGCACGTCGTTTGGTAGAAATCCACGTGCGCGTTCTGCAAAAAGCAGCATTTGCATGCACATCTTGTGGTTTTGCAGAAAACTTCATCCGCGTCTACCAAAATATGCATGTGCATGCTTAAAACGCGTTTTCGCACAAATGCGGGTGCTAAAAAGAGCAGCATCGGCATGCTTAGCACGTCGTTTGGTAGAAATCCACGTGCGCGTTCTGCCAAAAGCCCCATTTGCATGCACATATTGTGGTTTTGCAGAAAACTTCATCCGCGTCTACCAAAAGATGCATGTGCATGCTTAAAACGCGTTTTCGCACAAATCCGTGCGCGGGTGCTAAAAAGAGCAGCATCGGCATGCTTAGCACGTCGTTTAGTAGAAATCCACGTGCGCGTTCTGCCAAAAGCACCATTTGCATGCACATCTTGTGGTTTTGCAGAAAACTTCATCCGCGTCTACCAAAAGATGCATGTGCATGCTAAAAACGCGTTTTCGCACAAATCCGTGCGCGGGTGCTAAAAAGAGCAGCATCGGCATGCTTAGCACGTCGTTTGGTAGAAATCCACGTGCGCGTTCTGCCAAGAGCACCATTTGCATGCACATCTTGTGGTTTTGCAGAAAACTTCATCCGCGTCTACCAAAAGATGCATGTGCATGCTTAAAACGCGTTTTCGCACAAATCCGTGCGCGGGTGCTAAAAAGAGCAGCATCGGCATGCTTAGCACGTCGTTTGGTAGAAATCCACGTGCGCGTTCTGCAAAAAGCAGCATTTGCATGCACATCTTGTGGTTTTGCAGAAAACTTCATCCGCGTCTACCAAAATATGCATGTGCATGCTTAAAACGCGTTTTCGCACAAATGCGGGTGCTAAAAAGAGCAGCATCGGCATGCTTAGCACGTCGTTTGGTAGAAATCCACGTGCGCGTTCTGCCAAAAGCACCATTTGCATGCACATATTGTGGTTTTGCAGAAAACTTCATCCGCGTCTACCAAAAGATGCATGTGCATGCTTAAAACGCGTTTTCGCACAAATCCGTGCGCGGGTGCTAAAAAGAGCAGCATCGGCATGCTTAGCACGTCGTTTGGTAGAAATCCACGTGCGCGTTCTGCCAAAAGCACCATTTTCATGCACATCTTGTGGTTTTGCGGAAAACTTCATCCGCGTCTACCAAAAGATGCATGTGCATGCTTAAAACGCGTTTTCGCACAAATGCGTGCGCGGGTGCTAAAAAGAGCAGCATCGGCATGCTTAGCACGTCGTTTGGTAGAAATCCACGTGCGCGTTCTGCCAAAAGCACCATTTGCATGCGCATCTTGTGGTTTTGCAGAAAACTTCATCCGCGTCTACCAAAATATGCATTTGCATGCTTAAAACGCGTTTTCGCACAAATCCGTGCGCGGGTGCTAAAAAGAGCAGCATCGGCATGCTTAGCACGTCGTTTGGTAGAAATCCACGTGCGCGTTCTGCCAAAAGCACCATTTGCATGCACATCTTGTGGTTTTGCAGAAAACTTCATCCGCGTCTACCAAAAGATGCATGTGCATGCTAAAAACGCGTTTTCGCACAAATCCGTGCGCGGGTGCTAAAAAGAGCAGCATCGGCATGCTTAGCACGTCGTTTGGTAGAAATCCACGTGCGCGTTCTGCCAAAAGCACCATTTGCATGCACATCTTGTGGTTTTGCAGAAAACTTCATCCGCGTCTACCAAAAGATGCATGTGCATGCTTAAAACGCGTTTTCGCACAAATCCGTGCGCGGGTGCTAAAAAGAGCAGCATCGGCATGCTTAGCACGTCGTTTGGTAGAAATCCACGTGCGCGTTCTGCAAAAAGCAGCATTTGCATGCACATCTTGTGGTTTTGCAGAAAACTTCATCCGCGTCTACCAAAATATGCATGTGCATGCTTAAAACGCGTTTTCGCACAAATGCGGGTGCTAAAAAGAGCAGCATCGGCATGCTTAGCACGTCGTTTGGTAGAAATCCACGTGCGCGTTCTGCCAAAAGCACCATTTGCATGCACATATTGTGGTTTTGCAGAAAACTTCATCCGCGTCTACCAAAAGATGCATGTGCATGCTTAAAACGCGTTTTCGCACAAATCCGTGCGCGGGTGCTAAAAAGAGCAGCATCGGCATGCTTAGCACGTCGTTTGGTAGAAATCCACGTGCGCGTTCTGCCAAAAGCACCATTTGCATGCACATCTTGTGGTTTTGCGGAAAACTTCATCCGCGTCTACCAAAAGATGCATGTGCATGCTTAAAACGCGTTTTCGCACAAATGCGTGCGCGGGTGCTAAAAAGAGCAGCATCGGCATGCTTAGCACGTCGTTTGGTAGAAATCCACGTGCGCGTTCTGCCAAAAGCACCATTTGCATGCACATCTTGTGGTTTTGCAGAAAACTTCATCCGCGTCTACCAAAAGATGCATGTGCATGCTTAAAACGCGTTTTCGCACAAATCCGTGCGCGGGTGCTAAAAAGAGCAGCATCGGCATGCTTAGCACGTCGTTTGGTAGACATCCACGTGCGCGTTCTGCCAAAAGCACCATTTGCATGCACATCTTGTGGTTTTGCAGAAAACTTCATCCGCGTCTACCAAAAGATGCATGTGCATGCTAAAAACGCGTTTTCGCACAAATCCGTGCGCGGGTGCTAAAAAGAGCAGCATCGGCATGCTTAGCACGTCGTTTGGTAGAAATCCACGTGCGCGTTCTGCCAAAAGCACCATTTGCATGCACATCTTGTGGTTTTGCATAAAACTTCATCCGCGTCTACCAAAAGATGCATGTGCATGCTTAAAACGCGTTTTCGCACAAATCCGTGCGCGGGTGCTAAAAAGAGCAGCATCGGCATGCTTAGCACGTCGTTTGGTAGAAATCCACGTGCGCGTTCTGCAAAAAGCAGCATTTGCATGCACATCTTGTGGTTTTGCAGAAAACTTCATCCGCGTCTACCAAAATATGCATGTGCATGCTTAAAACGCGTTTTCGCACAAATGCGGGTGCTAAAAAGAGCAGCATCGGCATGCTTAGCACGTCGTTTGGTAGAAATCCACGTGCGCGTTCTGCCAAAAGCACCATTTGCATGCACATCTTGTGGTTTTGCAGAAAACTTCATCCGCGTCTACCAAAAGATGCATGTGCATGCTTAAAACGCGTTTTCGCACAAATCCGTGCGCGGGTGCTAAAAAGAGCAGCATCGGCATGCTTAGCACGTCGTTTGGTAGAAATCCACGTGCGCGTTCTGCCAAAAGCACCATTTGCATGCACATCTTGTGGTTTTGCAGAAAACTTCATCCGCGTCTACCAAAAGATGCATGTGCATGCTTAAAACGCGTTTTCGCACAAATGCGTGCGCGGGTGCTAAAAAGAGCAGCATCGGCATGCTTAGCACGTCGTTTGGTAGAAATCCACGTGCGCGTTCTGCCTAAAGCACCGTTTGCATGCACATCTTGTGGTTTTGCAGAAAACTTCATCCGCGTCTACCTAAAGATGCATGTGCATGCTTAAAACGCGTTTTCGCACAAATCCGTGCGCGGGTGCTAAAAAGAGCAGCATCAGCATGCTAAGCACGTCGTTTGGTAGAAATCCACGTGCGCGTTCTGCCAAAAGCACCATTTGCATGCACATCTTGTGGTTTTGCAGAAAACTTCATCCGCGTCTACCAAAAGATGCATGTGCATGCTTAAAACGCGTTTTCGCACGAATCCGTGCGCGGGTGCTAAAAAGAGCAGCATCGGCATGCTTAGCACGTCGTTTGGTAGAAATCCACGTGCGCGTTCTGCAAAAAGCACCATTTGCATGCACATCTTGTGGTTTTGCAGAAAACTTCATCCGCGTCTACCAAAAGAGGCATGTGCATGCTTAAAACGCGTTTTCGCACAAATGCGTGCGCGGGTGCTAAAAAGAGCAGCATCGGCATGCTTAGCACGTCGTTTGGTAGAAATCCACGTGCGCGTTCTGCAAAAAGCACCATTTGCATGCACATCTTGTGGTTTTGCAGAAAACTTCATTCGCGTCTACCAAAAGATGCATGTGCATGCTTAAAACGCGTTTTCGCACAAATGCGTGCGCGGGTGCTAAAAAGAGCAGCATCGGCATGCTTAGCACGTCGTTTGGTAGAAATCCACGTGCGCGTTCTGCCAAAAGCACCATTTGCATGCACATCTTGTGGTTTTGCAGAAAACTTCATCCGCGTCTACCAAAAGATGCATGTGCATGCTAAAAACGCGTTTTCGCACAAATCCGTGCGCGGGTGCTAAAAAGAGCAGCATCGGCATGCTTAGCACGTCGTTTGGTAGAAATCCACGTGCGCGTTCTGCCAAAAGCACCATTTGCATGCACATCTTGTGGTTTTGCATAAAACTTCATCCGCGTCTACCAAAAGATGCATGTGCATGCTTAAAACGCGTTTTCGCACAAATCCGTGCGCGGGTGCTAAAAAGAGCAGCATCGGCATGCTTAGCACGTCGTTTGGTAGAAATCCACGTGCGCGTTCTGCAAAAAGCAGCATTTGCATGCACATCTTGTGGTTTTGCAGAAAACTTCATCCGCGTCTACCAAAATATGCATGTGCATGCTTAAAACGCGTTTTCGCACAAATGCGGGTGCTAAAAAGAGCAGCATCGGCATGCTTAGCACGTCGTTTGGTAGAAATCCACGTGCGCGTTCTGCCAAAAGCACCATTTGCATGCACATCTTGTGGTTTTGCAGAAAACTTCATCCGCGTCTACCAAAAGATGCATGTGCATGCTTAAAACGCGTTTTCGCACAAATCCGTGCGCGGGTGCTAAAAAGAGCAGCATCGGCATGCTTAGCACGTCGTTTGGTAGAAATCCACGTGCGCGTTCTGCCAAAAGCACCATTTGCATGCACATCTTGTGGTTTTGCAGAAAACTTCATCCGCGTCTACCAAAAGATGCATGTGCATGCTTAAAACGCGTTTTCGCACAAATGCGTGCGCGGGTGCTAAAAAGAGCAGCATCGGCATGCTTAGCACGTCGTTTGGTAGAAATCCACGTGCGCGTTCTGCCTAAAGCACCATTTTCATGCACATCTTGTGGTTTTGCAGAAAACTTCATCCGCGTCTACCTAAAGATGCATGTGCATGCTTAAAACGCGTTTTCGCACAAATCCGTGCGCGGGTGCTAAAAAGAGCAGCATCAGCATGCTTAGCACGTCGTTTGGTAGAAATCCACGTGCGCGTTCTGCCAAAAGCACCATTTGCATGCACATCTTGTGGTTTTGCAGAAAACTTCATCCGCGTCTACCAAAAGATGCATGTGCATGCTTAAAACGCGTTTTCGCACAAATCCGTGCGCGGGTGCTAAAAAGAGCAGCATCGGCATGCTTAGCACGTCGTTTGGTAGAAATCCACGTGCGCGTTCTGCAAAAAGCACCATTTGCATGCACATCTTGTGGTTTTGCAGAAAACTTCATCCGCGTCTACCAAAAGAGGCATGTGCATGCTTAAAACGCGTTTTCGCACAAATGCGTGCGCGGGTGCTAAAAAGAGCAGCATCGGCATGCTTAGCACGTCGTTTGGTAGAAATCCACGTGCGCGTTCTGCAAAAAGCACCATTTGCATGCACATCTTGTGGTTTTGCAGAAAACTTCATCCGCGTCTACCAAAAGATGCATGTGCATGCTTAAAACGCGTTTTCGCACAAATGCGTGCGCGGGTGCTAAAAAGAGCAGCATCGGCATGCTTAGCACGTCGTTTGGTAGAAATCCACGTGCGCGTTCTGCCAAAAGCACCATTTGCATGCACATCTTGTGGTTTTGCAGAAAACTTCATCCGCGTCTACCAAAAGATGCATGTGCATGCTTAAAACGCGTTTTCGCTCAAATGCGTGTGCGGGTGCTAAAAGGAGCAGCATCGGCATGCTTAGCACGTCGTTTGGTAGAAATCCACGTGCGCGTTCTGCCAAAAGCACCATTTGCATGCACATCTTGTGGTTTTGCAGAAAACTTCATCCGCGTCTACCTAAAGATGCATGTGCATGCTTAAAACGCGTTTCGCACAAATCCGTGCGCGGGTGCTAAAAAGAGCAGCATCGGCATGCTTAGCACGTCGTTTGGTAGAAATCCACGTGCGCGTTCTGCCAAAAGCACGATTTGCATGCACATCTTGTGGTTTTGCAGAAAACTTCATCCGCGTCTACCAAAAGATGCATGTGCATGCTTAAAACGCGTTTTCGCACAAATGCGTGCGCGGGTGCTAAAAAGAGCAGCATTGGCATGCTTAGCACGTCGTTTGGTAGAAATCCACGTGCGCGTTCTGCCAAAAGCACCATTTGCATGCACATCTTGTGGTTTTGCAGAAAACTTCATCCGCGTCTACCAAAAGATGCATGTGCATGCTTAAAACGCGTTTTCGCAAAAATCCGTGCGCGGGTGCTAAAAAGAGCAGCATCGGCATGCTTAGCATGTCGTTTGGTAGACATCCACGTGCGCGTTCTGCCAAAAGCACCATTTGCATGCACATCTTGTGGTTTTGCAGAAAACTTCATCCGCGTCTACCAAAACATGCATGTGCATGCTTAAAACGCGTTTTCGCACAAATCCGTGCGCGGGTGCTAAAAAGAGCAGCATCGGCATGCTTAGCACGTCGTTTGGTAGAAATCCACGTGCGCGTTCTGCCAAAAGCACCATTTGCATGCACATCTTGTGGTTTTGCAGAAAATTTCATCCACGTCTACCAAAAGATGCATGTGCATGCTTAAAACGCGTTTTCGCACAAATCCGTGCGCGGGTGCTAAAAAGAGCAGCATCGGAATGCTTAGCACGTCGTTTGGTAGAAATCCACGTGCGCGTTCTGCCAAAAGCACCATTTGCAGGCACATCTTGTGGTTTTGCAGAAAACTTCATCCGCGTCTACCAAAAGATGCATGTGCATGCTTAAAACGCGTTTTCGCACAAATCCGTGCGCGGGTGCTAAAAAGAGCAGCATCGGCATGCTTAGCACGTCGTTTGGTCGAAATCCACGTGCGCGTTCTGCCAAAAGCACCATTTGCATGCACATCTTGTGGTTTTGCAGAAAACTTCATCCGCGTCTAACAAAAGATGCATGTGCATGCTTAAAACGCGTTTTCGCACAAATCCGTGCGCGGGTGCTAAAAAGAGCAGCATCGGCATGCTTAGCACGTCGTTTGGTAGAAATCCACGTGCGCGTTCTGCCAAAAGCACCATTTGCATGCACATCTTGTGGTTTTGCAGAAAACTTCATCCGCGTCTACCAAAAGATGCATGTGCATGCTAAAAACGCGTTTTCGCACAAATCCGTGCGCGGGTGCTAAATAGAGCAGCATCGGCATGCTTAGCACGTCGTTTGGTAGAAATCCACGTGCGCGTTCTGCCAAAAGCACCATTTGCATGCACATCTTGTGGTTTTGCAGAAAACTTCATCCGCGTCTACCAAAAGATGCATGTGCATGCTTAAAACGCGTTTTCGCACAAATCCGTGCGCGGGTGCTAAAAAGAGCAGCATCGGCATGCTTAGCACGTCGTTTGGTAGAAATCCACGTGCGCGTTCTGCAAAAAGCAGCATTTGCATGCACATCTTGTGGTTTTGCAGAAAACTTCATCCGCGTCTACCAAAATATGCATGTGCATGCTTAAAACGCGTTTTCGCACAAATGCGGGTGCTAAAAAGAGCAGCATCGGCATGCTTAGCACGTCGTTTGGTAGAAATCCACGTGCGCGTTCTGCCAAAAGCACCATTTGCATGCACATATTGTGGTTTTGCAGAAAACTTCATCCGCGTCTACCAAAAGATGCATGTGCATGCTTAAAACGCGTTTTCGCACAAATCCGTGCGCGGGTGCTAAAAAGAGCAGCATCGGCATGCTTAGCACGTCGTTTGGTAGAAATCCACGTGCGCGTTCTGCCAAAAGCACCATTTGCATGCACATCTTGTGGTTTTGCGGAAAACTTCATCCGCGTCTACCAAAAGATGCATGTGCATGCTTAAAACGCGTTTTCGCACAAATGCGTGCGCGGGTGCTAAAAAGAGCAGCATCGGCATACTTAGCACGTCGTTTGGTAGAAATCCACGTGCGCGTTCTGCCAAAAGCACCATTTGCATGCACATCTTGTGGTTTTGCAGAAAACTTCATCCGCGTCTACCAAAATATGCATTTGCATGCTTAAAACGCGTTTTCGCACAAATCCGTGCGCGGGTGCTAAAAAGAGCAGCATCGGCATGCTTAGCACGTCGTTTGGTAGAAATCCACGTGCGCGTTCTGCCAAAAGCACCATTTGCATGCACATCTTGTGGTTTTGCGGAAAACTTCATCCGCGTCTACCAAAAGATTCATGTGCATGCTTAAAACGCGTTTTCGCACAAATGCGTGCGCGGGTGCTAAAAAGAGCAGCATCGGCATGCTTAGCACGTCGTTTGGTAGAAATCCACGTGCGCGTTCTGCCAAAAGCATCATTTGCATGCACATCTTGTGGTTTTGCAGAAAACTTCATCCGCGTCTACCAAAAGATGCATGTGCATGCTTAAAACGCGTTTTCGCACAAATCCGTGCGCGGGTGCTAAAAAGAGCAGCATCGGCATGCTTAGCACGTCGTTTGGTAGAAATCCACGTGCGCGTTCTGCCAAAAGCACCATTTGCATGCACATCTTGTGGTTTTGCAGAAAACTTCATCCGCGTCTACCAAAAGATGCATGTGCATGCTTAAAACGCGTTTTCGCTCAAATGCGTGTGCGGGTGCTAAAAGGAGCAGCATCGGCATGCTTAGCACGTCGTTTGGTAGAAATCCACGTGCGCGTTCTGCAAAAAGCAGCATTTGCATGCACATCTTGTGCTTTTGCAGAAAACTTCATCCGCGTCTACCAAAATATGCATGTGCATGCTTAAAACGCGTTTTCGCACAAATGCGGGTGCTAAAAAGAGCAGCATCGGCATGCTTAGCACGTCGTTTGGTAGAAATCCACGTGCGCGTTCTGCCAAAAGCACCATTTGCATGCACATATTGTGGTTTTGCAGAAAACTTCATCCGCGTCTACCAAAAGATGCATGTGCATGCTTAAAACGCGTTTTCGCACAAATCCGTGCGCGGGTGCTAAAAAGAGCAGCATCGGCATGCTTAGCACGTCGTTTGGTAGAAATCCACGTGCGCGTTCTGCCAAAAGCACCATTTGCATGCACATCTTGTGGTTTTGCGGAAAACTTCATCCGCGTCTACCAAAAGATGCATGTGCATGCCTAAAACGCGTTTTCGCACAAATGCGTGCGCGGGTGCTAAAAAGAGCAGCATCGGCATACTTAGCACGTCGTTTGGTAGAAATCCACGTGCGCGTTCTGCCAAAAGCACCATTTGCATGCACATCTTGTGGTTTTGCGGAAAACTTCATCCGCGTCTACCAAAAGATTCATGTGCATGCTTAAAACGCGTTTTCGCACAAATGCGTGCGCGGGTGCTAAAAAGAGCAGCATCGGCATGCTTAGCACGTCGTTTGGTAGAAATCCACGTGCGCGTTCTGCCAAAAGCATCATTTGCATGCACATCTTGTGGTTTTGCAGAAAACTTCATCCGCGTCTACCAAAAGATGCATGTGCATGCTTAAAACGCGTTTTCGCACAAATCCGTGCGCGGGTGCTAAAAAGAGCAGCATCGGCATGCTTAGCACGTCGTTTGGTAGAAATCCACGTGCGCGTTCTGCCAAAAGCACCATTTGCATGCACATCTTGTGGTTTTGCAGAAAACTTCATCCGCGTCTACCAAAAGATGCATGTGCATGCTTAAAACGCGTTTTCGCTCAAATGCGTGTGCGGGTGCTAAAAGGAGCAGCATCGGCATGCTTAGCACGTCGTTTGGTAGAAATCCACGTGCGCGTTCTGCCAAAAGCACCATTTGCATGCACATCTTGTGGTTTTGCAGAAAACTTCATCCGCGTCTACCTAAAGATGCATGTGCATGCTTAAAACGCGTTTTCGCACAAATCCGTGCGCGGGTGCTAAAAAGAGCAGCATCGGCATGCTTAGCACGTCGTTTGGTAGAAATCCACGTGCGCGTTCTGCCAAAAGCACCATTTGCATGCACATCTTGTGGTTTTGCAGAAAACTTCATCCGCGTCTACCAAAAGATGCATGTGCATGCTTAAAACGCGTTTTCGCACAAATGCGTGCGCGGGTGCTAAAAAGAGCAGCATCGGCATGCTTAGCACGTCGTTTCGTAGAAATCCACGTGCGCGTTCTGCCAAAAGCACCATTTGCATGCACATCTTGTGGTTTTGCAGAAAACTTCATCCGCGTCTACCAAAAGATGCATGTGCATGCTTAAAACGCGTTTTCGCACAAATCCGTGCGCGGGTGCTAAAAAGAGCAGCATCGGCATGCTTAGCACGTCGTTTGGTAGACATCCACGTGCGCGTTCTGCCAAAAGCACCATTTGCATGCACATCTTGTGGTTTTGCAGAAAACTTCATCCGCGTCTACCAAAAGATGCATGTGCATGCTTAAAACGCGTTTTCGCACAAATCCGTGCGCGGGTGCTAAAAAGAGCAGCATCGGCATGCTTAGCACGTCGTTTGGTAGAAATCCACGTGCGCGTTCTGCCAAAAGCACTATTTGCATGCACATCTTGTGGTTTTGCAGAAAACTTCATCCACGTCTACCAAAAGATGCATGTGCATGCTTAAAACGCGTTTTCGCACAAATCCGTGCGCGGGTGCTAAAAAGAGCAGCATCGGCATGCTTAGCACGTCGTTTGGTAGAAATCCACGTGCGCGTTCTGCCAAAAGCACCATTTGCATGCACATCTTGTGGTTTTGCAGAAAACTTCATCCGCGTCTACCAAAAGATGCATGTGCATGCTTAAAACGCGTTTTCGCACAAATGCGTGCGCGGGTGCTAAAAAGAGCAGCATCGGCATGCTTAGCACGTAGTTTGGTAGAAATCCACGTGCGCGTTCTGCCAAAAGCACCATTTGCATGCACATCTTGTGGTTTAGCAGAAAACTTCATCCGCGTCTACCAAAAGATGCATGTGCATGCTTAAAACGCGTTTTCGCACAAATCCGTGCGCGGGTGCTAAAAAGAGCAGCATCGGCATGCTTAGCACGTCGTTTGGTAGAAATCCACGTGCGCGTTCTGCCAAAAGCATCATTTGCATGCACATCTTGTGGTTTTGTAGAAAACTTCATCCTCGTCTACCAAAAGATGCATGTGCATGCTTAAAACGCGTTTTCGCACAAATGCGTGCGCGGGTGCTAAAAAGAGCAGCATCGGCATGCTTAGCACGTCGTTTGGTAGAAATCCACGTGCGCGTTCTGCCAAAAGCACCATTTGCAGGCACATCTTGTGGTTTTGCAGAAAACTTCATCCGCGTCTACCAAAAGATGCATGTGCATGCTTAAAACGCGTTTTCGCACAAATCCGTGCGCGGGTGCTAAAAAGAGCAGCATCGGCATGCTTAGCACGTCGTTTGGTCGAAATCCACGTGCGCGTTCTGCCAAAAGCACCATTTGCATGCACATCTTGTGGTTTTGCAGAAAACTTCATCCGCGTCTAACAAAAGATGCATGTGCATGCTTAAAACGCGTTTTCGCACAAATCCGTGCGCGGGTGCTAAAAAGAGCAGCATCGGCATGCTTAGCACGTCGTTTGGTAGAAATCCACGTGCGCGTTCTGCCAAAAGCACCATTTGCATGCACATATTGTGGTTTTGCAGAAAACTTCATCCGCGTCTACCAAAAGATGCATGTGCATGCTAAAAACGCGTTTTCGCACAAATCCGTGCGCGGGTGCTAAAAAGAGCAGCATCGGCATGCTTAGCACGTCGTTTGGTAGAAATCCACGTGCGCGTTCTGCCAAAAGCACCATTTGCATGCACATCTTGTGGTTTTGCAGAAAACTTCATCCGCGTCTACCAAAAGATGCATGTGCATGCTTAAAACACGTTTTCGCACAAATCCGTGCGCGGGTGCTAAAAAGAGCAGCATCGGCATGCTTAGCACGTCGTTTGGTAGAAATCCACGTGCGCGTTCTGCAAAAAGCAGCATTTGCATGCACATCTTGTGGTTTTGCAGAAAACTTCATCCGCGTCTACCAAAATATGCATGTGCATGCTTAAAACGCGTTTTCGCACAAATGCGGGTGCTAAAAAGAGCAGCATCGGCATGCTTAGCACGTCGTTTGGTAGAAATCCACGTGCGCGTTCTGCCAAAAGCACCATTTGCATGCACATATTGTGGTTTTGCAGAAAACTTCATCCGCGTCTACCAAAAGATGCATGTGCATGCTTAAAACGCGTTTTCGCACAAATCCGTGCGCGGGTGCTAAAAAGACAGCATCGGCATGCTTAGCACGTCGTTTGGTAGAAATCCACGTGCGCGTTCTGCCAAAAGCACCATTTGCATGCACATCTTGTGGTTTTGCAGAAAACTTCATCCGCGTCTACCAAAAGATGCATGTGCATGCTAAAAACGCGTTTTCGCACAAATCCGTGCGCGGGTGCTAAAAAGAGCAGCATCGGCATGCTTAGCACGTCGTTTGGTAGAAATCCACGTGCGCGTTCTGCCAAAAGCACCATTTGCATGCACATCTTGTGGTTTTGCAGAAAACTTCATCCGCGTCTACCAAAAGATGCATGTGCATGCTTAAAACGCGTTTTCGCACAGATCCGTGCGCGGGTGCTAAAAAGAGCAGCATCGGCATGCTTAGCACGTCGTTTGGTAGAAATCCACGTGCGCATTCTGCCAAAAGCACCATTTGCATGCACATATTGTGGTTTTGCAGAAAACTTCATCCGCGTCTACCAAAAGATGCATGTGCATGCTTAAAACGCGTTTTCGCACAAATCCGTGCGCGGGTGCTAAAAAGAGCAGCATCGGCATGCTTAGCACGTCGTTTGGTAGAAATCCACGTGCGCGTTCTGCCAAAAGCACCATTTGCATGCACATCTTGTGGTTTTGCAGAAAACTTCATCCGCGTCTACCAAAAGATGCATGTGCATGCTTAAAACGCGTTTTCGCACAAATCCGTGCGCGGGTGCTAAAAAGAGCAGCATCGGCATGCTTAGCACGTCGTTTGGTAGAAATCCACGTGCGCGTTCTGCCAAAAGCACCATTTGCATGCACATCTTGTGGTTTTGCAGAAAACTTCATCCGCGTCTACCAAAAGATGCATGTGCATGCTTAAAACGCGTTTTCGCACAAATGCGTGCGCGGGTGCTAAAAAGAGCAGCATCGGCATGCTTAGCACGTCGTTTGGTAGAAATCCACGTGCGCGTTCTGCCTAAAGCACCATTTGCATGCACATCTTGTGGTTTTGCAGAAAACTTCATCCGCGTCTACCTAAAGATGCATGTGCATGCTTAAAACGCGTTTTCGCACAAATCCGTGCGCGGGTGCTAAAAAGAGCAGCATCGGCATGCTTAGCACGTCGTTCGGTAGAAATCCACGTGCGCGTTCTGCAAAAAGCACCATTTGCATGCACATCTTGTGGTTTTGCAGAAAACTTCATCCGCGTCTACCAAAAGAGGCATGTGCATGCTTAAAACGCGTTTTCGCACAAATGCGTGCGCGGGTGCTAAAAAGAGCAGCATCGGCATGCTTAGCACGTCGTTTGGTAGAAATCCACGTGCGCGTTCTGCAAAAAGCACCATTTGCATGCACATCTTGTGGTTTTGCAGAAAACTTCATCCGCGTCTACCAAAATATGCATGTGCATGCTTAAAACGCGTTTTCGCACAAATGCGGGTGCTAAAAAGAGCAGCATCGGCATGCTTAGCACGTCGTTTGGTAGAAATCCACGTGCGCGTTCTGCCAAAAGCACCATTTGCATGCACATATTGTGGTTTTGCAGAAAACTTCATCCGCGTCTACCTAAAGATGCATGTGCATGCTTAAAACGCGTTTTCGCACAAATCCTTGCGCGGGTGCTAAAAAGAGCAGCATCGGCATGCTTAGCACGTCGTTTGGTAGAAATCCACGTGCGCGTTCTGCCAAAAGCACCATTTGCATGCACATCTTGTGGTTTTGCAGAAAACTTCATCCGCGTCTACCAAAAGATGCATGTGCATGCTTAAAACGCGTTTTCGCACAAATGCGTGCGCGGGTGCTAAAAAGAGCAGCATCGGCATGCTTAGCACGTCGTTTGGTAGAAATCCACGTGCGCGTTCTGCCAAAAGCACCATTTGCATGAACATCTTGTGGTTTTGCGGAAAACTTCATCCGCGTCTACCAAAAGATGCATGTGCATGCTTAAAACGCGTTTTCGCACAAATGCGTGCGCGGGTGCTAAAAAGAGCAGCATCGGCATACTTAGCACGTCGTTTGGTAGAAATCCACGTGCGCGTTCTGCCAAAAGCACCATTTGCATGCACATCTTGTGGTTTTGCAGAAAACTTCATCCGCGTCTACCAAAATATGCATTTGCATGCTTAAAACGCGTTTTCGCACAAATCCGTGCGCGGGTGCTAAAAAGAGCAGCATCGGCATGCTTAGCACGTCGTTTGGTAGAAATCCACGTGCGCGTTCTGCCAAAAGCACCATTTGCATGCACATATTGTGGTTTTGCAGAAAACTTCATCCGCGTCTACCAAAAGATGCATGTGCATGCTAAAAACGCGTTTTCGCACAAATCCGTGCGCGGGTGCTAAAAAGAGCAGCATCGGCATGCTTAGCACGTCGTTTGGTAGAAATCCACGTGCGCGTTCTGCCAAAAGCACCATTTGCATGCACATCTTGTGGTTTTGCAGAAAACTTCATCCGCGTCTACCAAAAGATGCATGTGCATGCTTAAAACACGTTTTCGCACAAATCCGTGCGCGGGTGCTAAAAAGAGCAGCATCGGCATGCTTAGCACGTCGTTTGGTAGAAATCCACGTGCGCGTTCTGCAAAAAGCAGCATTTGCATGCACATCTTGTGGTTTTGCAGAAAACTTCATCCGCGTCTACCAAAATATGCATGTGCATGCTTAAAACGCGTTTTCGCACAAATGCGGGTGCTAAAAAGAGCAGCATCGGCATGCTTAGCACGTCGTTTGGTAGAAATCCACGTGCGCGTTCTGCCAAAAGCACCATTTGCATGCACATATTGTGGTTTTGCAGAAAACTTCATCCGCGTCTACCAAAAGATGCATGTGCATGCTTAAAACGCGTTTTCGCACAAATCCGTGCGCGGGTGCTAAAAAGACAGCATCGGCATGCTTAGCACGTCGTTTGGTAGAAATCCACGTGCGCGTTCTGCCAAAAGCACCATTTGCATGCACATCTTGTGGTTTTGCAGAAAACTTCATCCGCGTCTACCTAAAGATGCATGTGCATGCTTAAAACGCGTTTTCGCACAAATCCTTGCGCGGGTGCTAAAAAGAGCAGCATCGGCATGCTTAGCACGTCGTTTGGTAGAAATCCACGTGCGCGTTCTGCCAAAAGCACCATTTGCATGCACATCTTGTGGTTTTGCAGAAAACTTCATCCGCGTCTACCAAAAGATGCATGTGCATGCTTAAAACGCGTTTTCGCACAAATGCGTGCGCGGGTGCTAAAAAGAGCAGCATCGGCATGCTTAGCACGTCGTTTGGTAGAAATCCACGTGCGCGTTCTGCCAAAAGCACCATTTGCATGAACATCTTGTGGTTTTGCGGAAAACTTCATCCGCGTCTACCAAAAGATGCATGTGCATGCTTAAAACGCGTTTTCGCACAAATGCGTGCGCGGGTGCTAAAAAGAGCAGCATCGGCATACTTAGCACGTCGTTTGGTAGAAATCCACGTGCGCGTTCTGCCAAAAGCACCATTTGCATGCACATCTTGTGGTTTTGCAGAAAACTTCATCCGCGTCTACCAAAATATGCATTTGCATGCTTAAAACGCGTTTTCGCACAAATCCGTGCGCGGGTGCTAAAAAGAGCAGCATCGGCATGCTTAGCACGTCGTTTGGTAGAAATCCACGTGCGCGTTCTGCCAAAAGCACCATTTGCATGCACATATTGTGGTTTTGCAGAAAACTTCATCCGCGTCTACCAAAAGATGCATGTGCATGCTAAAAACGCGTTTTCGCACAAATCCGTGCGCGGGTGCTAAAAAGAGCAGCATCGGCATGCTTAGCACGTCGTTTGGTAGAAATCCACGTGCGCGTTCTGCCAAAAGCACCATTTGCATGCACATCTTGTGGTTTTGCAGAAAACTTCATCCGCGTCTACCAAAAGATGCATGTGCATGCTTAAAACACGTTTTCGCACAAATCCGTGCGCGGGTGCTAAAAAGAGCAGCATCGGCATGCTTAGCACGTCGTTTGGTAGAAATCCACGTGCGCGTTCTGCAAAAAGCAGCATTTGCATGCACATCTTGTGGTTTTGCAGAAAACTTCATCCGCGTCTACCAAAATATGCATGTGCATGCTTAAAACGCGTTTTCGCACAAATGCGGGTGCTAAAAAGAGCAGCATCGGCATGCTTAGCACGTCGTTTGGTAGAAATCCACGTGCGCGTTCTGCCAAAAGCACCATTTGCATGCACATATTGTGGTTTTGCAGAAAACTTCATCCGCGTCTACCAAAAGATGCATGTGCATGCTTAAAACGCGTTTTCGCACAAATCCGTGCGCGGGTGCTAAAAAGACAGCATCGGCATGCTTAGCACGTCGTTTGGTAGAAATCCACGTGCGCGTTCTGCCAAAAGCACCATTTGCATGCACATCTTGTGGTTTTGCAGAAAACTTCATCCGCGTCTACCTAAAGATGCATGTGCATGCTTAAAACGCGTTTTCGCACAAATCCTTGCGCGGGTGCTAAAAAGAGCAGCATCGGCATGCTTAGCACGTCGTTTGGTAGAAATCCACGTGCGCGTTCTGCCAAAAGCACCATTTGCATGCACATCTTGTGGTTTTGCAGAAAACTTCATCCGCGTCTACCAAAAGATGCATGTGCATGCTTAAAACGCGTTTTCGCACAAATGCGTGCGCGGGTGCTAAAAAGAGCAGCATCGGCATGCTTAGCACGTCGTTTGGTAGAAATCCACGTGCGCGTTCTGCCAAAAGCACCATTTGCATGAACATCTTGTGGTTTTGCGGAAAACTTCATCCGCGTCTACCAAAAGATGCATGTGCATGCTTAAAACGCGTTTTCGCACAAATGCGTGCGCGGGTGCTAAAAAGAGCAGCATCGGCATACTTAGCACGTCGTTTGGTAGAAATCCACGTGCGCGTTCTGCCAAAAGCACCATTTGCATGCACATCTTGTGGTTTTGCAGAAAACTTCATCCGCGTCTACCAAAATATGCATTTGCATGCTTAAAACGCGTTTTCGCACAAATCCGTGCGCGGGTGCTAAAAAGAGCAGCATCGGCATGCTTAGCACGTCGTTTGGTAGAAATCCACGTGCGCGTTCTGCCAAAAGCACCATTTGCATGCACATATTGTGGTTTTGCAGAAAACTTCATCCGCGTCTACCAAAAGATGCATGTGCATGCTAAAAACGCGTTTTCGCACAAATCCGTGCGCGGGTGCTAAAAAGAGCAGCATCGGCATGCTTAGCACGTCGTTTGGTAGAAATCCACGTGCGCGTTCTGCCAAAAGCACCATTTGCATGCACATCTTGTGGTTTTGCAGAAAACTTCATCCGCGTCTACCAAAAGATGCATGTGCATGCTTAAAACACGTTTTCGCACAAATCCGTGCGCGGGTGCTAAAAAGAGCAGCATCGGCATGCTTAGCACGTCGTTTGGTAGAAATCCACGTGCGCGTTCTGCAAAAAGCAGCATTTGCATGCACATCTTGTGGTTTTGCAGAAAACTTCATCCGCGTCTACCAAAATATGCATGTGCATGCTTAAAACGCGTTTTCGCACAAATGCGGGTGCTAAAAAGAGCAGCATCGGCATGCTTAGCACGTCGTTTGGTAGAAATCCACGTGCGCGTTCTGCCAAAAGCACCATTTGCATGCACATATTGTGGTTTTGCAGAAAACTTCATCCGCGTCTACCAAAAGATGCATGTGCATGCTTAAAACGCGTTTTCGCACAAATCCGTGCGCGGGTGCTAAAAAGACAGCATCGGCATGCTTAGCACGTCGTTTGGTAGAAATCCACGTGCGCGTTCTGCCAAAAGCACCATTTGCATGCACATCTTGTGGTTTTGCAGAAAACTTCATCCGCGTCTACCAAAAGATGCATGTGCATGCTAAAAACGCGTTTTCGCACAAATCCGTGCGCGGGTGCTAAAAAGAGCAGCATCGGCATGCTTAGCACGTCGTTTGGTAGAAATCCACGTGCGCGTTCTGCCAAAAGCACCATTTGCATGCACATCTTGTGGTTTTGCAGAAAACTTCATCCGCGTCTACCAAAAGATGCATGTGCATGCTTAAAACGCGTTTTCGCACAGATCCGTGCGCGGGTGCTAAAAAGAGCAGCATCGGCATGCTTAGCACGTCGTTTGGTAGAAATCCACGTGCGCATTCTGCCAAAAGCACCATTTGCATGCACATATTGTGGTTTTGCAGAAAACTTCATCCGCGTCTACCAAAAGATGCATGTGCATGCTTAAAACGCGTTTTCGCACAAATCCGTGCGCGGGTGCTAAAAAGAGCAGCATCGGCATGCTTAGCACGTCGTTTGGTAGAAATCCACGTGCGCGTTCTGCCAAAAGCACCATTTGCATGCACATCTTGTGGTTTTGCAGAAAACTTCATCCGCGTCTACCAAAAGATGCATGTGCATGCTTAAAACGCGTTTTCGCACAAATCCGTGCGCGGGTGCTAAAAAGAGCAGCATCGGCATGCTTAGCACGTCGTTTGGTAGAAATCCACGTGCGCGTTCTGCCAAAAGCACCATTTGCATGCACATCTTGTGGTTTTGCAGAAAACTTCATCCGCGTCTACCAAAAGATGCATGTGCATGCTTAAAACGCGTTTTCGCACAAATGCGTGCGCGGGTGCTAAAAAGAGCAGCATCGGCATGCTTAGCACGTCGTTTGGTAGAAATCCACGTGCGCGTTCTGCCTAAAGCACCATTTGCATGCACATCTTGTGGTTTTGCAGAAAACTTCATCCGCGTCTACCTAAAGATGCATGTGCATGCTTAAAACGCGTTTTCGCACAAATCCGTGCGCGGGTGCTAAAAAGAGCAGCATCGGCATGCTTAGCACGTCGTTCGGTAGAAATCCACGTGCGCGTTCTGCAAAAAGCACCATTTGCATGCACATCTTGTGGTTTTGCAGAAAACTTCATCCGCGTCTACCAAAAGAGGCATGTGCATGCTTAAAACGCGTTTTCGCACAAATGCGTGCGCGGGTGCTAAAAAGAGCAGCATCGGCATGCTTAGCACGTCGTTTGGTAGAAATCCACGTGCGCGTTCTGCAAAAAGCACCATTTGCATGCACATCTTGTGGTTTTGCAGAAAACTTCATCCGCGTCTACCAAAATATGCATGTGCATGCTTAAAACGCGTTTTCGCACAAATGCGGGTGCTAAAAAGAGCAGCATCGGCATGCTTAGCACGTCGTTTGGTAGAAATCCACGTGCGCGTTCTGCCAAAAGCACCATTTGCATGCACATATTGTGGTTTTGCAGAAAACTTCATCCGCGTCTACCTAAAGATGCATGTGCATGCTTAAAACGCGTTTTCGCACAAATCCTTGCGCGGGTGCTAAAAAGAGCAGCATCGGCATGCTTAGCACGTCGTTTGGTAGAAATCCACGTGCGCGTTCTGCCAAAAGCACCATTTGCATGCACATCTTGTGGTTTTGCAGAAAACTTCATCCGCGTCTACCAAAAGATGCATGTGCATGCTTAAAACGCGTTTTCGCACAAATGCGTGCGCGGGTGCTAAAAAGAGCAGCATCGGCATGCTTAGCACGTCGTTTGGTAGAAATCCACGTGCGCGTTCTGCCAAAAGCACCATTTGCATGAACATCTTGTGGTTTTGCGGAAAACTTCATCCGCGTCTACCAAAAGATGCAGTGCATGCTTAAAACGCGTTTTCGCACAAATGCGTGCGCGGGTGCTAAAAAGAGCAGCATCGGCATACTTAGCACGTCGTTTGGTAGAAATCCACGTGCGCGTTCTGCCAAAAGCACCATTTGCATGCACATCTTGTGGTTTTGCAGAAAACTTCATCCGCGTCTACCAAAATATGCATTTGCATGCTTAAAACGCGTTTTCGCACAAATCCGTGCGCGGGTGCTAAAAAGAGCAGCATCGGCATGCTTAGCACGTCGTTTGGTAGAAATCCACGTGCGCGTTCTGCCAAAAGCACCATTTGCATGCACATCTTGTGGTTTTGCGGAAAACTTCATCCGCGTCTACCAAAAGATTCATGTGCATGCTTAAAACGCGTTTTCGCACAAATGCGTGCGCGGGTGCTAAAAAGAGCAGCATCGGCATGCTTAGCACGTCGTTTGGTAGAAATCCACGTGCGCGTTCTGCCAAAAGCATCATTTGCATGCACATCTTGTGGTTTTGCAGAAAACTTCATCCGCGTCTACCAAAAGATGCATGTGCATGCTTAAAACGCGTTTTCGCACAAATCCGTGCGCGGGTGCTAAAAAGAGCAGCATCGGCATGCTTAGCACGTCGTTTGGTAGAAATCCACGTGCGCGTTCTGCCAAAAGCACCATTTGCATGCACATCTTGTGGTTTTGCAGAAAACTTCATCCGCGTCTACCAAAAGATGCATGTGCATGCTTAAAACGCGTTTTCGCTCAAATGCGTGTGCGGGTGCTAAAAGGAGCAGCATCGGCATGCTTAGCACGTCGTTTGGTAGAAATCCACGTGCGCGTTCTGCCAAAAGCACCATTTGCATGCACATCTTGTGGTTTTGCAGAAAACTTCATCCGCGTCTACCTAAAGATGCATGTGCATGCTTAAAACGCGTTTTCGCACAAATCCGTGCGCGGGTGCTAAAAAGAGCAGCATCGGCATGCTTAGCACGTCGTTTGGTAGAAATCCACGTGCGCGTTCTGCCAAAAGCACCATTTGCATGCACATCTTGTGGTTTTGCAGAAAACTTCATCCGCGTCTACCAAAAGATGCATGTGCATGCTTAAAACGCGTTTTCGCACAAATGCGTGCGCGGGTGCTAAAAAGAGCAGCATCGGCATGCTTAGCACGTCGTTTGGTAGAAATCCACGTGCGCGTTCTGCCAAAAGCACCATTTGCATGCACATCTTGTGGTTTTGCAGAAAACTTCATCCGCGTCTACCAAAAGATGCATGTGCATGCTTAAAACGCGTTTTCGCACAAATCCGTGCGCGGGTGCTAAAAAGAGCAGCATCGGCATGCTTAGCACGTCGTTTGGTAGAAATCCACGTGCGCGTTCTGCCAAAAGCATCATTTGCATGCACATCTTGTGGTTTTGCAGAAAACTTCATCCTCGTCTACCAAAAGATGCATGTGCATGCTTAAAACGCGTTTTCGCACAAATGCGTGCGCGGGTGCTAAAAAGAGCAGTATCGGCATGCTTAGCACGTCGTTTGGTAGAAATCCACGTGCGCGTTCTGCCAAAAGCACCATTTGCAGGCACATCTTGTGGTTTTGCAGAAAACTTCATCCGCGTCTACCAAAAGATGCATGTGCATGCTTAAAACGCGTTTTCGCACAAATCCGTGCGCGGGTGCTAAAAAGAGCAGCATCGGCATGCTTAGCATGTCGTTTGGTCGAAATCCACGTGCGCGTTCTGCCAAAAGCACCATTTGCATGCACATCTTGTGGTTTTGCAGAAAACTTCATCCGCGTCTAACAAAAGATGCATGTGCATGCTTAAAACGCGTTTTCGCACAAATCCGTGCGCGGGTGCTAAAAAGAGCAGTATCGGCATGCTTAGCACGTCGTTTGGTAGAAATCCACGTGCGCGTTCTGCCAAAAGCACCATTTGCATGCACATCTTGTGGTTTTGCAGAAAACTTCATCCGCGTCTACCAAAAGATGCATGTGCATGCTAAAAACGCGTTTTCGCACAAATCCGTGCGCGGGTGCTAAAAAAGAGCAGCATCGGCATGCTTAGCACGTCGTTTGGTAGAAATCCACGTGCGCGTTCTGCCAAAAGCACCATTTGCATGCACATCTTGTGGTTTTGCAGAAAACTTCATCCGCGTCTACCAAAAGATGCATGTGCATGCTTAAAACACGTTTTCGCACAAATCCGTGCGCGGGTGCTAAAAAGAGCAGCATCGGCATGCTTAGCACGTCGTTTGGTAGAAATCCACGTGCGCGTTCTGCAAAAAGCAGCATTTGCATGCACATCTTGTGGTTTTGCAGAAAACTTCATCCGCGTCTACCAAAATATGCATGTGCATGCTTAAAACGCGTTTTCGCACAAATGCGGGTGCTAAAAAGAGCAGCATCGGCATGCTTAGCACGTCGTTTGGTAGAAATCCACGTGCGCGTTCTGCCAAAAGCACCATTTGCATGCACATATTGTGGTTTTGCAGAAAACTTCATCCGCGTCTACCAAAAGATGCATGTGCATGCTTAAAACGCGTTTTCGCACAAATCCGTGCGCGGGTGCTAAAAAGACAGCATCGGCATGCTTAGCACGTCGTTTGGTAGAAATCCACGTGCGCGTTCTGCCAAAAGCACCATTTGCATGCACATCTTGTGGTTTTGCAGAAAACTTCATCCGCGTCTACCAAAAGATGCATGTGCATGCTAAAAACGCGTTTTCGCACAAATCCGTGCGCGGGTGCTAAAAAGAGCAGCATCGGCATGCTTAGCACGTCGTTTGGTAGAAATCCACGTGCGCGTTCTGCCAAAAGCATCATTTGCATGCACATCTTGTGGTTTTGCAGAAAACTTCATCCGCGTCTACCAAAAGATGCATGTGCATGCTTAAAACGCGTTTTCGCACAAATCCGTGCGCGGGTGCTAAAAAGAGCAGCATCGGCATGCTTAGCACGTCGTTTGGTAGAAATCCACGTGCGCGTTCTGCAAAAAGCAGCATTTGCATGCACATCTTGTGGTTTTGCAGAAAACTTCATCCGCGTCTACCAAAATATGCATGTGCATGCTTAAAACGCGTTTTCGCACAAATGCGGGTGCTAAAAAGAGCAGCATCGGCATGCTTAGCACGTCGTTTGGTAGAAATCCACGTGCGCATTCTGCCAAAAGCACCATTTGCATGCACATATTGTGGTTTTGCAGAAAACTTCATCCGCGTCTACCAAAAGATGCATGTGCATGCTTAAAACGCGTTTTCGCACAAATCCGTGCGCGGGTGCTAAAAAGAGCAGCATCGGCATGCTTAGCACGTCGTTTGGTAGAAATCCACGTGCGCGTTCTGCCAAAAGCACCATTTGCATGCACATCTTGTGGTTTTGCAGAAAACTTCATCCGCGTCTACCAAAAGATGCATGTGCATGCTTAAAACGCGTTTTCGCACAAATCCGTGCGCGGGTGCTAAAAAGAGCAGCATCGGCATGCTTAGCACGTCGTTTGGTAGAAATCCACGTGCGCGTTCTGCCAAAAGCACCATTTGCATGCACATCTTGTGGTTTTGCAGAAAACTTCATCCGCGTCTACCAAAAGATGCATGTGCATGCTTAAAACGCGTTTTCGCACAAATGCGTGCGCGGGTGCTAAAAAGAGCAGCATCGGCATGCTTAGCACGTCGTTTGGTAGAAATCCACGTGCGCGTTCTGCCTAAAGCACCATTTGCATGCACATCTTGTGGTTTTGCAGAAAACTTCATCCGCGTCTACCTAAAGATGCATGTGCATGCTTAAAACGCGTTTTCGCACAAATCCGTGCGCGGGTGCTAAAAAGAGCAGCATCGGCATGCTTAGCACGTCGTTTGGTAGAAATCCACGTGCGCGTTCTGCCAAAAGCACCATTTGCATGCACATCTTGTGGTTTTGCAGAAAACTTCATCCGCGTCTACCAAAAGATGCATGTGCATGCTTAAAACGCGTTTTCGCACAAATCCGTGCGCGGGTGCTAAAAAGAGCAGCATCGGCATGCTTAGCACGTCGTTTGGTAGAAATCCACGTGCGCGTTCTGCAAAAAGCACCATTTGCATGCACATCTTGTGGTTTTGCAGAAAACTTCATCCGCGTCTACCAAAAGAGGCATGTGCATGCTTAAAACGCGTTTTCGCACAAATGCGTGCGCGGGTGCTAAAAAGAGCAGCATCGGCATGCTTAGCACGTCGTTTGGTAGAAATCCACGTGCGCGTTCTGCAAAAAGCACCATTTGCATGCACATCTTGTGGTTTTGCAGAAAACTTCATCCGCGTCTACCAAAAGATGCATGTGCATGCTTAAAACGCGTTTTCGCACAAATGCGTGCGCGGGTGCTAAAAAGAGCAGCATCGGCATGCTTAGCACGTCGTTTGGTAGAAATCCACGTGCGCGTTCTGCCAAAAGCACCATTTGCATGCACATCTTGTGGTTTTGCAGAAAACTTCATCCGCGTCTACCAAAAGATGCATGTGCATGCTTAAAACGCGTTTTCGCTCAAATGCGTGTGCGGGTGCTAAAAGGAGCAGCATCGGCATGCTTAGCACGTCGTTTGGTAGAAATCCACGTGCGCGTTCTGCCAAAAGCACCATTTGCATGCACATCTTGTGGTTTTGCAGAAAACTTCATCCGCGTCTACCTAAAGATGCATGTGCATGCTTAAAACGCGTTTTCGCACAAATGCGTGCGCGGGTGCTAAAAAGAGCAGCATCGGCATGCTTAGCACGTCGTTTGGTAGAAATCCACGTGCGCGTTCTGCCAAAAGCACCATTTGCATGCACATCTTGTGGTTTTGCAGAAAACTTCATCCGCGTCTACCAAAAGATGCATGTGCATGCTTAAAACGCGTTTTCGCACAAATCCGTGCGCGGGTGCTAAAAAGAGCAGCATCGGCATGCTTAGCACGTCGTTTGGTAGACATCCACGTGCGCGTTCTGCCAAAAGCACCATTTGCATGCACATCTTGTGGTTTTGCAGAAAATTTCATCCGCGTCTACCAAAAGATGCATGTGCATGCTTAAAACGCGTTTTCGCACAAATGCGTGCGCGGGTGCTAAAAAGAGCAGCATCGGCATGCTTAGCACGTCGTTTGGTAGAAATCCACGTGCGCGTTCTGCCAAAAGCACCATTTGCATGCACATCTTGTGGTTTTGCAGAAAACTTCATCAGCGTCTACCAAAAGATGCATGTGCATGCTTAAAACGCGTTTTCGCACAAATCCGTGCGCGGGTGCTAAAAAGAGCAGCATCGGCATGCTTAGCACGTCGTTTGGTAGACATCCACGTGCGCGTTCTGCCAAAAGCACCATTTGCATGCACATCTTGTGGTTTTGCAGAAAACTTCATCCGCGTCTACCAAAAGATGCATGTGCATGCTTAAAACGCGTTTTCGCACAAATCCGTGCGCGGGTGCTAAAAAGAGCAGCATCGGCATGCTTAGCACGTCGTTTGGTAGAAATCCACGTGCGCGTTCTGCCAAAAGCACCATTTGCATGCACATCTTGTGGTTTTGCAGCAAACTTCATCCAAGTCTACCAAAAGATGCATGTGCATGCTTAAAACGCGTTTTCGCACAAATCCGTGCGCGGGTGCTAAAAAGAGCAGCATCGGCATGCTTAGCACGTCGTTTGGTAGAAATCCACGTGCGCGTTCTGCCAAAAGCACCATTTGCATGCACATCTTGTGGTTTTGCAGAAAACTTCATCCGCGTCTACCAAAAGATGCATGTGCATGCTTAAAACGCGTTTTCGCACAAATGCGTGCGCGGGTGCTAAAAAGAGCAGCATCGGCATGCTTAGCACGTCGTTTGGTAGAAATCCACGTGCGCGTTCTGCCAAAAGCACCATTTGCATGCACATCTTGTGGTTTTGCAGAAAACTTCATCCGCGTCTACCAAAAGATGCATGTGCATGCTTAAAACGCGTTTTCGCACAAATCCGTGCGCGGGTGCTAAAAAGAGCAGCATCGGCATGCTTAGCACGTCGTTTGGTAGAAATCCACGTGCGCGTTCTGCCAAAAGCATCATTTGCATGCACATCTTGTGGTTTTGGAGAAAACTTCATCCGCGTCTACCAAAAGATGCATGTGCATGCTTAAAACGCGTTTTCGCACAAATGCGTGCGCGGGTGCTAAAAAGAGCAGCATCGGCATGCTTAGCACGTCGTTTGGTAGAAATCCACGTGCGCGTTCTGCCAAAAGCACCATTTGCATGCACATCTTGTGGTTTTGCAGAAAACTTCATCCGCGTCTAACAAAAGATGCATGTGCATGCTTAAAACGCGTTTTCGCACAAATCCGTGCGCGGGTGCTAAAAAGAGCAGCATCGGCATGCTTAGCACGTCGTTTGGTAGAAATCCACGTGCGCATTCTGCCAAAAGCACCATTTGCATGCACATCTTGTGGTTTTGCAGAAAACTTCATCCGCGTCTACCAAAAGATGCATGTGCATGCTTAAAACGGGTTTTCGCACAAATCCGTGCGCGGGTGCTAAAAAGAGCAGTATCGGCATGCTTAGCACGTCGTTTGGTAGAAATCCACGTGCGCGTTCTGCAAAAAGCACCATTTGCATGCACATCTTGTGGTTTTGCAGAAAACTTCATCCGCGTCTACCAAAAGATGCATGTGCATGCTTAAAACGCGTTTTCGCACAAATGCGTGCGCGGGTGCTAAAAAGAGCAGCATCGGCATGCTTAGCACGTCGTTTGGTAGAAATCCACGTGCGCGTTCTGCAAAAAGCACCATTTGCATGCACATCTTGTGGTTTTGCAGAAAACTTCATCCGCGTCTACCAAAAGATGCATGTGAATGCTTAAGAGGAAGCTTTAGCTTGGGTGCTCCTATCTAAATACATGTAAAAGGAGAATTCGTTTTTCTCGGCAACCACTGCACTAAATTTGACGGGGTTTGCTGCATTTAAAAGAAAAGCTTAAACTCTAGTGACTGTTGGTTTCGAATTTTCGATTTAGGTCGTCAAATTTTTGTAAACATTTGGCAAATATCGCAAATTTTCAGAAAACAAAACTATCAAGTTTACAACTCCGTAACTCAGCAAGAAAAAATCATATCGCAATTTTGTAAATTGTACCTGATAGCACATCTAAAGCGGACAAAATTGATATGTTACATATGAATCTCAAAAAATGGAGTAATGTGTATTTACAACTTTTGCAGAACCTTCGTAAACAACGTAACAAATTCACGTAAGATGTAAACTGACATATCAAATTTGTGCGCTTTGAATGGTCTAATGGATGCCGTTTACAGAATGGCGATATCTGTTCTTGATGCAGAGCTATTAGCTTGTAAACTTCGTGCTTCTATTTTTTTCATACGTCTGAATTTTTGAAAATCCTTTTATCAAAATTCAAGCCCTAAATCAAAATTCCGCTTCCAACAGTCACTAGAATTTAACTTTCTCTCTCAAATGCAACAAATTTCATTAAAATCGGTCCAGAGGTTATCTCAGAAAAACGCTTTTGCGTTTTTACATGTATTTGAATAGGCCGCGTTGGAGTTGAGCCCGAGCTAAAGCTTCCTCTTAAAACGCGTTTTCGCACAAATGCGTGCGCGGGTGCTAAAAAGAGCAGCATCGGCATGCTTAGCACGTCGTTTGGTAGAAATCCACGCGCGCGTTCTGCCAAAAGCACCATTTCCATGCACATCTTGTGGTTTTGCAGAAAACTTCATCCGCGTCTACCAAAAGATGCATGTGCATGCTTAAAACACGTTTTCGCACAAATCCGTGCGCGGGTGCTAAAAAGAGCAGCATCGGCATGCTTAGCACGTCGTTTGGTAGAAATCCACGTGCGCGTTCTGCCAAAAGCACCATTTGCATGCACATCTTGTGGTTTTGCAGAAAACTTCATCCGCGTCTACCAAAAGATGCATGTGCATGCTTAAAACGCGTTTTCACACAAATCCGTGCGCGGGTGCTAAAAAGAGCAGCATCGGCATGCTTAGCACGTCGTTTGGTAGAAATCCACGTGCGCGTTCTGCCAAAAGCACCATTTGCATGCACATCTTGTGGTTTTGCGGAAAACTTCATCCGCGTCTAGCAAAAGATGCATGTGCATGCTTAAAACGCGTTTTCGCACAAATGCGTGCGCGGGTGCTAAAAAGAGCAGCATCGGCATGCTTAGCACGTCGTTTGGTAGAAATCCACGTGCGCGTTCTGCCAAAAGCACCATTTGCATGCACATCTTGTGGTTTTGCAGAAAACTTCATCCGCGTCTACCAAAAGATGCATGTGCATGCTTAAAACGCGTTTTCGCACAAATCCGTGCGCGGGTGCTAAAAAGAGCAGCATCGGCATGCTTAGCACGTCGTTTGGTAGAAATCCACGTGCGCGTTCTGCCAAAAGCACCATTTGCATGCACATCTTGTGGTTTTGCAGAAAACTTCATCCGCGTCTACCAAAAGATGCATGTGCATGCTAAAAACGCGTTTTCGCACAAATCCGTGCGCGGGTGCTAAAAAGAGCAGCATCGGCATGCTTAGCACGTCGTTTGGTAGAAATCCACGTGCGCGTTCTGCCAAAAGCACCATTTGCATGCACATCTTGTGGTTTTGCAGAAAACTTCATCCGCGTCTACCAAAAGATGCATGTGCATGCTTAAAACGCGTTTTCGCACAAATCCGTGCGCGGGTGCTAAAAAGAGCAGCATCGGCATGCTTAGCACGTCGTTTGGTAGAAATCCACGTGCGCGTTCTGCAAAAAGCAACATTTGCATGCACATCTTGTGGTTTTGCAGAAAACTTCATCCGCGTCTACCAAAATATGCATGTGCACGCTTAAAACGCGTTTTCGCACAAATGCGGGTGCTAAAAAGAGCAGCATCGGCATGCTTAGCACGTCGTTTGGTAGAAATCCACGTGCGCGTTCTGCCAAAAGCACCATTTGCATGCACATCTTGTGGTTTTGCGGAAAACTTCATCCGCGTCTACCAAAAGATGCATGTGCATGCTTAAAACGCGTTTTCGCACAAATGCGTGCGCGGGTGCTAAAAAGAGCAGCATCGGCATGCTTAGCACGTCGTTTGGTAGAAATCCACGTGCGCGTTCTGCCAAAAGCACCATTTGCATGCACATCTTGTGGTTTTGCAGAAAACTTCATCCGCGTCTACCAAAAGATGCATGTGCATGCTAAAAACGCGTTTTCGCACAAATCCGTGCGCGGGTGCTAAAAAGAGCAGCATCGGCATGCTTAGCACGTCGTTTGGTAGAAATCCACGTGCGCGTTCTGCCAAAAGCACCATTTGCATGCACATCTTGTGGTTTTGCAGAAAACTTCATCCGCGTCTACCAAAAGATGCATGTGCATGCTTAAAACGCGTTTTCGCACAAATTCGTGCGCGGGTGCTAAAAAGAGCAGCATCGGCATGCTTAGCACGTCGTTTGGTAGAAATCCACGTGCGCGTTCTGCAAAAAGCAGCATTTGCATGCACATCTTGTGGTTTTGCAGAAAACTTCATCCGCGTCTACCAAAATATGCATGTGAATGCTTAAAACGCGTTTTCGCACAAATGCGGGTGCTAAAAAGAGCAGCATAGGCATGCTTAGCACGTCGTTTGGTAGAAATCCACGTGCGCGTTCTGCCAAAAGCCCCATTTGCATGCACATATTGTGGTTTTGCAGAAAACTTCATCCGCGTCTACCAAAAGATGCATGTGCATGCTTAAAACGCGTTTTCGCACAAATCCGTGCGCGGGTGCTAAAAAGAGCAGCATCGGCATGCTTAGCACGTCGTTTGGTAGAAATCCACGTGCGCGTTCTGCCAAAAGCACCATTTGCATGCACATCTTGTGGTTTTGCAGAAAACTTCATCCGCGTCTACCAAAAGATGCATGTGCATGCTAAAAACGCGTTTTCGCACAAATCCGTGCGCGGGTGCTAAAAAGAGCAGCATCGGCATGCCTAGCACGTCGTTTGGTAGAAATCCACGTGCGCGTTCTGCCAAAAGCACCATTTGCATGCACATCTTGTGGTTTTGCAGAAAACTTCATCCGCGTCTACCAAAAGATGCATGTGCATGCTTAAAACGCGTTTTCGCTCAAATCCGTGCGCGGGTGCTAAAAAGAGCAGCATCGGCATGCTTAGCACGTCGTTTGGTAGAAATCCACGTGCGCGTTCTGCAAAAAGCAGCATTTGCATGCACATCTTGTGGTTTTGCAGAAAACTTCATCCGCGTCTACCAAAATATGCATGTGCATGCTTAAAACGCGTTTTCGCACAAATGCGGGTGCTAAAAAGAGCAGCATCGGCATGCTTAGCACGTCGTTTGGTAGAAATCCACGTGCGCGTTCTGCCAAAAGCACCATTTGCATGCACATCTTGTGGTTTTGCGGAAAACTTCATCCGCGTCTACCAAAAGATGCATGTGCATGCTTAAAACGCGTTTTCGCACAAATGCGTGCGCGGGTGCTAAAAAGAGCAGCATCGGCATGCTTAGCAAGTCGTTTCGTAGAAATCCACGTGCGCGTTCTGCCAAAAGCACCATTTGCATGCACATCTTGTGGTTTTGCAGAAAACTTCATCCGCGTCTACCAAAATATGCATGTGCATGCTTAAAACGCGTTTTCGCACAAATGCGGGTGCTAAAAAGAGCAGCATCGGCATGCTTAGCACGTCGTTTGGTAGAAATCCACGTGCGCGTTCTGCCTAAAGCACCATTTGCATGCACATCTTGTGGTTTTGCAGAAAACTTCATCCGCGTCTACCTAAAGATGCATGTGCATGCTTAAAACGCGTTTTCGCACAAATCCGTGCGCGGGTGCTAAAAAGAGCAGCATCAGCATGCTTAGCACGTCGTTTGGTAGAAATCCACGTGCGCGTTCTGCCAAAAGCACCATTTGCATGCACATCTTGTGGTTTTGTAGAAACCTTCATCCGCGTCTACCAAAAGATGCATGTGCATGCTTAAAACGCGTTTTCGCACAAATCCGTGCGCGGGTGCTAAAAAGAGCAGCATCGGCATGCTTAGCACGTCGTTTGGTAGAAATCCACGTGCGCGTTCTGCAAAAAGCACCATTTGCATGCACATCTTGTGGTTTTGCAGAAAACTTCATCCGCGTCTACCAAAAGAGGCATGTGCATGCTTAAAACGCGTTTTCGCACAAATGCGTGCGCGGGTGCTAAAAAGAGCAGCATCGGCATGCTTAGCACGTCGTTTGGTAGAAATCCACGTGCGCGTTCTGCAAAAAGCACCATTTGCATGCACATCTTGTGGTTTTGCAGAAAACTTCATCCGCGTCTACCAAAAGATGCATGTGCATGCTTAAAACGCGTTTTCGCACAAATGCGTGCGCGGGTGCTAAAAAGAGCAGCATCGGCATGCTTAGCACGTCGTTTGGTAGAAATCCACGTGCGCGTTCTGCCAAAAGCACCATTTGCATGCACATCTTGTGGTTTTGCAGAAAACTTCATCCGCGTCTACCAAAAGATGCATGTGCATGCTTAAAACGCGTTTTCGCTCAAATGCGTGTGCGGGTGCTAAAAGGAGCAGCATCGGCATGCTTAGCACGTCGTTTGGTAGAAATCCACGTGCGCGTTCTGCCAAAAGCACCATTTGCATGCACATCTTGTGGTTTTGCAGAAAACTTCATCCGCGTCTACCTAAAGATGCATGTGCATGCTTAAAACGCGTTTTCGCACAAATCCGTGCGCGGGTGCTAAAAAGAGCAGCATCGGCATGCTTAGCACGTCGTTTGGTCGAAATCCACGTGCGCGTTCTGCCAAAAGCACCATTTGCATGCACATCTTGTGGTTTTGCAGAAAACTGCATCCGCGTCTAACAAAAGATGCATGTGCATGCTTAAAACGCGTTTTCGCACAAATCCGTGCGCGGGTGCTAAAAAGAGCAGCATCGGCATGCTTAGCACGTCGTTTGGTAGAATTCCACGTGCGCGTTCTGCCAAAAGCACCATTTGCATGCACATATTGTGGTTTTGCAGAAAACTTCATCCGCGTCTACCAAAAGATGCATGTGCATGCTTAAAACGCGTTTTCGCACAAATCCGTGCGCGGGTGCTAAAAAGAGCAGCATCGGCATGCTTAGCACGTCGTTTGGTAGAAATCCACGTGCGCGTTCTGCCAAAAGCACCATTTGCATGCACATCTTGTGGTTTTGCGGAAAACTTCATCCGCGTCTACCAAAAGATGCATGTGCATGCTTAAAACGCGTTTTCGCACAAATGCGTGCGCGGGTGCTAAAAAGAGCAGCATCGGCATACTTAGCACGTCGTTTGGTAGAAATCCACGTGCGCGTTCTGCCAAAAGCACCATTTGCATGCACATCTTGTGGTTTTGCAGAAAACTTCATCCGCGTCTACCAAAATATGCATTTGCATGCTTAAAACGCGTTTTCGCACAAATCCGTGCGCGGGTGCTAAAAAGAGCAGCATCGGCATGCTTAGCACGTCGTTTGGTAGAAATCCACGTGCGCGTTCTGCCAAAAGCACCATTTGCATGCACATCTTGTGGTTTTGCAGAAAACTTCATCCGCGTCTACCAAAAGATGCATGTGCATGCTAAAAACGCGTTTTCGCACAAATCCGTGCGCGGGTGCTAAAAAGAGCAGCATCGGCATGCTTAGCACGTCGTTTGGTAGAAATCCACGTGCGCGTTCTGCCAAAAGCACCATTTGCATGCACATCTTGTGGTTTTGCAGAAAACTTCATCCGCGTCTACCAAAAGATGCATGTGCATGCTTAAAACGGGTTTTCGCACAAATCCGTGCGCGAGTGCTAAAAAGAGCAGCATCGGCATGCTTAGCACGTCGTTTGGTAGAAATCCACGTGCGCGTTCTGCAAAAAGCAGCATTTGCATGCACATCTTGTGGTTTTGCAGAAAACTTCATCCGCGTCTACCAAAATATGCATGTGCATGCTTAAAACGCGTTTTCGCACAAATGCGGGTGCTAAAAAGAGCAGCATCGGCATGCTTAGCACGTCGTTTGGTAGAAATCCACGTGCGCGTTCTGCCAAAAGCACCATTTGCATGCACATATTGTGGTTTTGCAGAAAACTTCATCCGCGTCTACCAAAAGATGCATGTGCATGCTTAAAACGCGTTTTCGCACAAATCCGTGCGCGGGTGCTAAAAAGAGCAGCATCGGCATGCTTAGCACGTCGTTTGGTAGAAATCCACGTGCGCGTTCTGCCAAAAGCACCATTTGCATGCACATCTTGTGGTTTTGCGGAAAACTTCATCCGCGTCTACCAAAAGATGCATGTGCACGCTTAAAACGCGTTTTCGCACAAATGCGTGCGCGGGTGCTAAAAAGAGCAGCATCGGCATGCTTAGCACGTCGTTTGGTAGAAATCCACGTGCGCGTTCTGCCAAAAGGACCATTTGCATGCACATCTTGTGGTTTTGCAGAAAACTTCATCCGCGTCTACCAAAAGATGCATGTGCATGCTTAAAACGCGTTTTCGCACAAATCCGTGCGCGGGTGCTAAAAAGAGCAGCATCGGCATGCTTAGCACGTCGTTTGGTAGAAATCCACGTGCGCGTTCTGCCAAAAGCACCATTTGCATGCACATCTTGTGGTTTTGCAGAAAACTTCATCCGCGTCTACCAAAAGATGCATGTGCATGCTAAAAACGCGTTTTCGCACAAATCCGTGCGCGGGTGCTAAAAAGAGCAGCATCGGCATGCTTAGCACGTCGTTTGGTAGAAATCCACGTGCGCGTTCTGATAAAAGCACCATTTGCATGCACATCTTGTGGTTTTGCAGAAAACTTCATCCGCGTCTACCAAAAGATGCATGTGCATGCTTAAAACGCGTTTTCGCACAAATCCGTGCGCGGGTGCTAAAAAGAGCAGCATCGGCATGCTTAGCACGTCGTTTGGTAGAAATCCACGTGCGCGTTCTGCAAAAAGCAGCATTTGCATGCACATCTTGTGGTTTTGCAGAAAACTTCATCCGCGTCTACCAAAATATGCATGTGCATGCTTAAAACGCGTTTTCGCACAAATGCGGGTGCTAAAAAGAGCAGCATCGGCATGCTTAGCACGTCGTTTGGTAGAAATCCACGTGCGCGTTCTGCCAAAAGCACCATTTGCATGCACATCTTGTGGTTTTGCAGAAAACTTCATCCGCGTCTACCAAAAGATGCATGTGCATGCTTAAAACGCGTTTTCGCACAAATCCGTGCGCGGGTGCTAAAAAGAGCAGCATCGGCATGCTTAGCACGTCGTTTGGTAGAAATCCACGTGCGCGTTCTGCCAAAAGCACCATTTGCATGCACATCTTGTGGTTTTGCAGAAAACTTCATCCGCGTCTACCAAAAGATGCATGTGCATGCTTAAAACGCGTTTTCGCACAAATGCGTGCGCGGGTGCTAAAAAGAGCAGCATCGGCATGCTTAGCACGTCGTTTGGTAGAAATCCACGTGCGCGTTCTGCCTAAAGCACCATTTGCATGCACATCTTGTGGTTTTGCAGAAAACTTCATCCGCGTCTACCTAAAGATGCATGTGCATGCTTAAAACGCGTTTTCGCACAAATCCGTGCGCGGGTGCTAAAAAGAGCAGCATCGGCATGCTTAGCACGTCGTTTGGTAGAAATCCACGTGCGCGTTCTGCCAAAAACACCATTTGCATGCACATCTTGTGGTTTTGCAGAAAACTTCGTCCGCGTCTACCAAAAAATGCATGTGCATGCTTAAAACGCGTTTTCGCACAAATCCGTGCGCGGGTGCTAAAAAGAGCAGCATCGGCATGCTTAGCACGTCGTTTGGTAGAAATCCACGTGCGCGTTCTGCAAAAAGCACCATTTGCATGCACATCTTGTGGTTTTGCAGAAAACTTCATCCGCGTCTACCAAAAGAGGCATGAGCATGCTTAAAACGCGTTTTCGCACAAATCCGTGCGCGGGTGCTAAAAAGAGCAGCATCGGCATGCTTAGCACGTCGTTTGGTAGAAATCCACGTGCGCGTTCTGCAAAAAGCACCATTTGCATGCACATCTTGTGGTTTTGCAGAAAACTTCATCCGCGTCTACCAAAAGATGCATGTGCATGCTTAAAACGCGTTTTCGCACAAATGCGTGCGCGGGTGCTAAAAAGAGCAGCATCGGCATGCTTAGCACGTCGTTTGGTAGAAATCCACGTGCGCGTTCTGCCAAAAGCACCATTTGCATGCACATCTTGTGGTTTTGCAGAAAACTTCATCCGCGTCTACCAAAAGATGCATGTGCATGCTTAAAACGCGTTTTCGCACAAATCCGTGCGCGGGTGCTAAAAAGAGCAGCATCGGCATGCTTAGCACGTCGTTTGGTGGAAATCCACGTGCGCGTTCTGCCTAAAGCACCATTTGCATGCACATCTTGTGGTTTTGCAGAAAACTTCATCCGCGTCTACCTAAAGATGCATGTGCATGCTTAAAACGCGTTTTCGCACAAATCCGTGCGCGGGTGCTAAAAAGAGCAGCATCGGCATGCTTAGCACGTCGTTTGGTAGAAATCCACGTGCGCGTTCTGCCAAAAGCACCATTTGCATGCACATCTTGTGGTTTTGCAGAAAACTTCGTCCGCGTCTACCAAAAAATGCATGTGCATGCTTAAAACGCGTTTTCGCACAAATCCGTGCGCGGGTGCTAAAAAGAGCAGCATCGGCATGCTTAGCACGTCGTTTGGTAGAAATCCACGTGCGCGTTCTGCAAAAAGCACCATTTGCATGCACATCTTGTGGTTTTTGCAGAAAACTTCATCCGCGTCTACCAAAAGAGGCATGAGCATGCTTAAAACGCGTTTTCGCACAAATCCGTGCGCGGGTGCTAAAAAGAGCAGTTTGGCATGCTTAGCACGTCGTTTGGTAGAAATCCACGTGCGCGTTCTGCAAAAAGCACCATTTGCATGCACATCTTGTGGTTTTGCAGAAAACTTCATCCGCGTCTACCAAAAGATGCATGTGCATGCTTAAAACGCGTTTTCGCACAAATGCGTGCGCGGGTGCTAAAAAGAGCAGCATCGGCATGCTTAGCACGTCGTTTGGTAGAAATCCACGTGCGCGTTCTGCCAAAAGCACCATTTGCATGCACATCTTGTGGTTTTGCAGAAAACTTCATCCGCGTCTACCAAAAGATGCATGTGCATGCTTAAAACGCGTTTTCGCACAAATCCGTGCGCGGGTGCTAAAAAGAGCAGCATCGGCATGCTTAGCACGTCGTTTGGTGGAAATCCACGTGCGCGTTCTGCCAAAAGCACCATTTGCATGCACATCTTGTGGTTTTGCAGAAAACTTCATCCGCGTTTACCAAAAGATGCATGTGCATGCTTAAAACGCGTTTTCGCACAAATCCGTGCGCGGGTGCTAAAAAGAGCAGCATCGGCATGCTTAGCACGTCGTTTGGTCGAAAATCCACGTGCGCGTTCTGCCAAAAGCACCATTTGCATGCACATCTTGTGGTTTTGCAGAAAACTGCATCCGCGTCTAACAAAAGATGCATGTGCATGCTTAAAACGCGTTTTCGCACAAATCCGTGCGCGGGTGCTAAAAAGAGCAGCATCGGCATGCTTAGCACGTCGTTTGGTAGAAATCCACGTGCGCGTTCTGCCAAAAGCACCATTTGCATGCACATATTGTGGTTTTGCAGAAAACTTCATCCGCGTCTACCAAAAGATGCATGTGCATGCTTAAAACGCGGTTTTCGCACAAATCCGTGCGCGGGTGCTAAAAAGAGCAGCATCGGCATGCTTAGCACGTCGTTTGGTAGAAATCCACGTGCGCGTTCTGCCAAAAGCACCATTTGCATGCACATCTTGTGGTTTTGCGGAAAACTTCATCCGCGTCTACCAAAAGATGCATGTGCATGCTTAAAACGCGTTTTCGCACAAATGCGTGCGCGGGTGCTAAAAAGAGCAGCATCGGCATACTTAGCACGTCGTTTGGTAGAAATCCACGTGCGCGTTCTGCCAAAAGCACCATTTGCATGCACATCTTGTGGTTTTGCAGAAAACTTCATCCGCGTCTACCAAAATATGCATTTGCATGCTTAAAAACGCGTTTTCGCACAAATCCGTGCGCGGGTGCTAAAAAGAGCAGCATCGGCATGCTTAGCACGTCGTTTGGTAGAAATCCACGTGCGCGTTCTGCCAAAAGCACCATTTGCATGCACATCTTGTGGTTTTGCAGAAAACTTCATCCGCGTCTACCAAAAGATGCATGTGCATGCTAAAAACGCGTTTTTCGCACAAAATCCGTGCGCGGGTGCTAAAAAGAGCAGCATCGGCATGCTTAGCACGTCGTTTGGTAGAAAATCCACGTGCGCGTTCTGCCAAAAGCACCATTTGCATGCACATCTTGTGGTTTTTGCAGAAAACTTCATCCGCGTCTACCAAAAGATGCATGTGCATGCTTAAAACGGGGTTTTCGCACAAATCCGTGCGCGGGTGCTAAAAAGAGCAGCATCGGCATGCTTAGCACGTCGTTTGGTAGAAATCCACGTGCGCGTTCTGCAAAAAGCAGCATTTGCATGCACATCTTGTGGTTTTGCAGAAAACTTCATCCGCGTCTACCAAAATATGCATGTGCATGCTTAAAACGCGTTTTCGCACAAATGCGGGTGCTAAAAGAGCAGCATCGGCATGCTTAGCACGTCGTTTGGTAGAAATCCACGTGCGCGTTCTGCCAAAAGCACCATTTGCATGCACATATTGTGGTTTTGCAGAAAACTTCATCCGCGTCTACCAAAAGATGCATTAGCCTGCAGCTGGACCGCTCACTTACGCTGACGTTGTTGCCCGGCCTTACGCTCCTCCGGCTCCTGATGCCTACCGGGCCACTGGCACCTTCCATGTGCCGCCGCCACCTTCACGCCCGATGGTCGTCCCTTACTCGGCCGCTGGGGCCCCTGTCGTCAACCCGTGGCGTACATCTGACAACCGGCCAATATGCTATTTCTGCCATTTTCCGGGCCACGTAGCACGATTCTGCCGCCGTCGCAGCCCCCGTTTACCTGCCAGTGGGGGCGCCTCAAGCTACAGGCCTGCTCGACTTCCGCGTCAGGACCCATCTAGCCTTCCTCCGGACTCATCTTACAGTCGCCTCCTTTCGATGCACGCCGGTCACCTTCTCCACGTCGCCGATCCATTTCCCCGATGGTTCGCCGACCCAGCCCAGCCCGTGAGGAAAACTAACAGTCGCAGTTCCAGAGGCAAGAACTGCGTTTACGTCGAACATTTCAAGGCCTCATTCTAACCCGGTGAACGAAATTGAACTGTCCGTAGACGGCGTCACCGTACACGCACTTATCGACACCGGAGCCGCCGTTTCTATTATTAGTGAGAAGCTTTGCCGCAATTTGAACAAAGTGACCATTCCCCTTACCTCTCTTTCTCTGCGTACGGCAACCTCGCATCGCATTCAGCCTTCAGCGTCGTGCACAGCCCGGGTTGTCATTCAAAGCGTTATGTATGTTATAGAATTTGTCGTCCTACCTCGTTCCTCACACGACGTTATTCTTGGATGGAATTTCTTATCTGTCAATCAAGCTCTTATCGACTGCGCTCGTGCCGAACTTACGTTATCCGTGCCGTGCTGCGACCATGACGACCATTCTTCTCCTAAAGTTG